>NW_026706684.1:0-98375 GCF_029867415.1 Vicia villosa | reverse complement strand
GCATTGAATCAAAAGCTAAGTTTTCCAGAAATTTTTTTTAATTACGCAGACTTTTTATTTTTTATTTATATATATATATTTGATATCTATTTTCTTTTTTCTTCTTTTATTTATTATGGTAAAACAATTATATTGTTTTTTTTATAAAACCTTTTACTTTCAATTTTTTATTTATTATTATTTATTAAAATTATTATATTCATTATATTTAAATTATTAATTTAATTTCCCTTATTTAAATTATATTTAATTACCTATTGTGGACCGTCCTTTCGGGCCATACCCCTCCGTGGGTGGGATACGTGAACTGACTCTTTTTTGTCGATCGGACGCTTTCGCGTCACTTTTGAAAAAGTTTACAGAGTCGCCACCGACCTTTTATTTTATCCAATGAAGGAAAGGTTTATAAAAGAAACAGAAAAAAGACCTTTGAGAGATTCTGGGTAAGGGGGTAGGTTATACAAAGGGAAGGTGTTAGCACCCTTTGTATCCATGGTTATCCATGGGCTCTTTAGTTTGCTTAGCTCATTTGCTTTACTTTTCAATTGATTCGGAATGCTTTACCTGTGTTTTTGAAATACCTTTGCAAATAGAATTTGTAATGATCCTTGTGCGGATATATACAAATGCTTGTTTATCTTTCGAAAGATGTTTTGAAAAGATCGTTAATTTTGTAATGATCCGTGTTTGGATGTATACAAAATATTGTCTTTTGGAAAATTCGTTTTAAAAAAACAACAGTGTATGAGAATTTTGTTTGTTTTGATTTTGAGCAAGCAAACTAGGAGGTCTACCCTGAGTTAGGAGGTCTTTATCCTTGTTCCCTTTAAAAATCTATCCATTCGTCGGATATAAACAAAAGGTTCGATTTTGTACTCGAAACAGTAGAAATGTAACTTTGATTTTGAAAAGAGTGAAAAGGGGTTACCCTAGGAGGTGCAAATGTGATTGTGATTGAATTCAGATATTTATCTTTGAAGTTAGTGATCTGACGGTTCAGTTTTATCTTTGACATACACGCAGTTTATATGGGTGCTGGAAATTAAAATGCGGAAATGTAAAGTGCAGAAAGTAAATCTACGCTATTACATCGATTGTGCGGGAAATGTAAACTAGCCTATTTACATGAATTTGACATCCTATACATTTATCTAGGAATTTTAAATTGCAAGAAATAAAAGGCATATTTTTGTATTTTTGTGATTTATTTTAAATATTATTAATGCATTATTAATTAATTTAAAATAAAGAAAAGATGGAAATATGATTAAACCTAGCAAATAAGTTTAAAAATATGTACAAAAGGTTTGTTAATTGATTTTAGAACAAAACTAAATTTTTTGGAATTTTTGAAATTTGTTTTTGGATATTTTAAGTTAATCAAAACATAATTATGCAAATAATTACACAAATAATTAAAACTTAAAGAGAAAATTATCCTAAATATGTACAAAATTAGTTTATGATATATAAACAATATTTAACACAAAGAACAATTTTTTTTATGATTTTTTGACTAATTAAAATAATTAATAAGCAAATATACAAATACATACTAATTAATTATGAAAAATATTGAAATTTTGAAGAAAAATAAAATATTTTTGTTTCATAAAATAATATATTATTTTAGAAGTTTAAAATATTTTTTGTGGAATTTTTGGAAGTTTTTAACTATTTTTAATTAATTTATCAAAGAAAACTAAAATAAAAATAGAAAATAAAATTAAAAATATAAGGATACTGATCTGGTGTGGCAATTAATGAAGGAGCGTGGTGAGCTTGCATGTGTGAGGCGTTGGATTGGCTTTGAGATTGATCCAAGGGCACAGATTTGTAGGTGCATGGTATGATGGTGTACACTGAATCCAAGGGGATTCAAAGTCTTTGCAGGGGCCCACGCTGGATTGACCAGCGAATAAGATTTGAGGGAAGGGCCACCTTGGCGCGCTGAAAAGTCAGACGAACCACGCTTGGACGCGTGGTCGTCTTCAACCTCCAGAAGTGAGGTTTTCAGCTTCAAATAGCGGGGGTTTTTAACCTCCCCCTATTTGGACGTTAAAATTCCAGTTTTTTAACAACCTATGAACCTGCAAAAAATACGAGTTAGCAATAGAAACAAGTGACCCAGATCCACTAATTAGAGTGTCCTGAATCCAAATATGTCATTTGTTTTAAGGTTTGAAGCTCCTAGCTATGGATACGAAGAAGATGAAGCTTAAACACTCATGGACTCGTTTTAATGGTGGAGCCTGATCCTCACGTTGGAACACTCATGCTAAGGCCCAGATCACACATATAGGTCCCCATAAGGATGTTAGGGTGGTTAGTTTGCAGTGAAATTAGTTGCATATAAAAACGAAAATAAAGCTCATATGTACATGAAGAGCTTTAAGTGCTTTATACGACTCTCATATGTCTATATTTAGAGCTCAATCTTACTCTATAATGTTTGAGGAGATGATTAGAAGTGTTTATTGGTATTGATATTGATTGGAAATTTGAATTTGAAAATTACAAAGTATATGCAAATTTTGAGAATTTTTGTGATATTTCTTGCTATACTCTTGCCCTATTTCGTGTGTCCTCCCTTTTGCTGAAGTATGATGCTTCTTTTATAGCCCAAAGTTGCTTGGAACTCAAGCTAAGAAGCTTTGTTGTCTTTGTTGAAAGTTTGATTTTTAAAATATTAAAAATCTTTGAATTGTTGACCAAGCTTGACTCCATTCAATGCTCTTGTCTTGCTCTTCAATTCTTGCAGAAAAAATGAAGATTCCTTGAAGTGAGTCATACTTGGAGGCCAAGCAACCATTATCCATGCATTTTCCTTTTAATTTTAATCTTAAAGTAAGATAAAATTATGCAAAAAATGGCCAATAAAGATGTGGGCTTTGTCTTGGTCGTGGGAGGCCCATAGTAACATGGCAAAGATGTTTGGACCATAAAAACTTGGACTCATTTGGAAAAAAAAACATTTTTGAGCAATGTTGATTTCATTGCATTTTCCCAAAATTTAGCCAACTTCAACAAGGTGTAAATCCTTCAATTTTTGTCATATGAAGGAGATCTTGCACTTTTTGGAAACCTCAAAGAGTCCTCTAACCAATGTCTTTGGTCTCATATCAAAATGATTTTTGGTTCTCCTTGTGTGTCCATTTGAAAAAAGTGTCTTTTTGTTGACTTTGAAAATGACCTGTAATGTCTTTGGCCATATTTTTCAAATGGTGAATGCTATGACCATGGGATCAATTGCATTTGAAAGATAATTGAATTTCCTTCAAAATGAGCTTTGGTTGACATTTTTTGGATGAAGGATGAGAGAGTTATGATCAGTCAAAGTTGAGTTGACTTTTCAGGCAAAAACCCTAATTTTGAATCTTAGGGTTTTGTTGATTTTTGATCTTTCCTTGATGAATTGTGATCATCCAATGATCAAATGTTGAATCCTTTGACAAAATATGGACTTTGACAAAAAATTTCATTTTTGACTGTCAGTTGACTTTTTTGGTCAAACGGGTCGTCTGTTGACTGTTTGAGCTGCTGACGGTGCGTCTGAGTGAATTGAAGTTTGAAAATTTGTATGATGGTACTTTGAGATGTATGGATGTATATGATCTGTAAAATAAATAAATAGTATTTGTGAAGTAAAGAACAGTATTTGGCGTTTGCGTAAGAATAAATTCCACTGTAAGCCAAGTTACTGTGTAAGAAAAATTCTGAAAACCAAGTTCTTCATATGTCAGGATATTTTGAAAAAATCCATGTTTATATGAGACTCTTAATTTTCATATTGAAACTTTCCTGAAAAAAGAAGTGGGCAAATTTTGGGGTATAACAGTTGCCCCTATTCAATCTTCTTAAACCTGAAGAGATTGTCTGAAATCTGAGGGTAGAAGATGATTGAATAAATAGATGCCCTGAAAATTTGCACTTACCTTGATCAGCAGAGATGTTGGAAGTTGCATTTGAATGTTGTCTGTGAAATGTTGTTGGCAGATTGAAACATTACCTGAGATGGGCTTTCGGATGCCACCTGGACAATGTGTTGATGGTTTGTTCATCAGAATGAATCTGTTGATTATATCTTGATGAAGGATTTGAAAGTTGATCATTGTGGAACCGTTTGAGGTATCACTTTAGATCTGCAATGTTAGATCGTTCTGGAACCGTCTGAGGTTTCGCCTTAGATCTGAAATGCTAGATCGTTCTGGAACCGTCGGAGGTAGATCTGCCGTTCTGGAACCGTCTGAGGTCGCCTTAGATCTGAAATGCTAGATCGTTCTGGAACCGTCTGAGGTATCGCCTTAGACTAGCAATGTTAGATGATAAATGAGTTGAGAATGAGAGTTCTTCAGAGTGAATCTTTGGTTTGATTGTATCTGAAAGGACTGCTTGTCTGAATAAGATTCAGGATGAACACTGCATGTGAGTGAGAACATCTTTGCTGAAGACATCTGTCTACCTGAAAAATCAAGTTAATAATATGCGATGTCTATGATGCATGTATGATATGAGATCCTCGAGCTAGAGGAGAAATATGCAAGTTATGTTGTGTATGAATATGCGTATGATGCATGATTGTGAATGTGAATATGAGTGTGAATGTGATGCATGGTTTATGCAGCTTAGAGCGTGTCAAGCTCCTGATTGGGAAAATAAATCCCAGCTTAGTCGTCAAGAAATGAAGGCATTGTGATTGGGAAAATAAATCCCTGCTAGCCATTTGGAAGTGAAGGCATCGTGGTTGTTGATGATCTTCTGTCTCGCTTGAGTACCCTGGGTTGGGGAAATTCTTTGAGAACCAGGATGTTCTATTGAAGGATCTTTGATTACTGCTCGGGGATGAACAGTAGTTTTGAGAGTTCGGACTGTGACGCCCTTTGGAGTGGGAATGAGGAAGATGCATAATCCTCCGATGCACTATCTGACCAAGTTTGGGTGCGGAGATCACACCTTCTGAAGACAGTAATCTGGAACAACCCTGCTGGGGAATAAGACTTCTTTCGAAAGAAAAATCTTTTTGAGGGATTTGTTGAGGAATGTGTCTCCATTGGGGAAACTTCCTTCTGATGCTGGTTTAGGATAATGTCCAAATAATTGGGACATGTCCGGAATGCTATTCCTGTTTTTCCTGGTAAACATCAATCATATTCAAATGCATATGTTCATTCAAAATATCATTGGGATGCTCGCGTATTCAAAACAGAAAAAATGAAAATGTTAGTTATAAGCTGCATTGATTTTTGAAAAGGTGCCGTGATAGGCGGATTAGTATAGGGAGACAACAATCCTAGAAGTAGGAAATTGTCAGAAAGTTTTGAAAAGTATTTATGAAAAGAAATAGCTATGTGAGAACGATCCAGTCAAGTTTCAATTCTGCTATTGCCAATCTGTCTTCGAGCATCTCATCCCTCACTTGTTGGAAGAAAGTGATTGGACTGATCGGTGTCTTTGAGGTGTTGAACCTTGTCGGTGAGTAGGCAGCTGAGCGGGACATAGTTGTATGCTTTATTCCCTAATTTTTGCCTAGGCTGCCCTTTCAGGTTTTCAGCCTACCGGGATTGTATTTGTTTTGTCTCTAATTTTTGCCTGGATCGCCCTTTCGGGTTTTCAATCCACCGAGACGCTCATTTTTGCCTAAGTTGCCCTTTCAGGTTTTCAACTTAGCGAGCTGTATTTTTTTTTTTTTTTTTTTTTTTTTTAAGCAAAGTACTTTTTGACTATGTCCGCATTCACAGGGTGTGGGAAATCCTCGCCATCCATGGTGGTAAGCAACATGGCACCGCCGGAGAATATTTTCTTGATTATGAATGGTCCCTCGTAGGTGGGGGTCCATTTGCCTCTGGGATCACCTTGTGGTAAGATGATGCGTTTGATAACCAAGCCACCAGTTTGGTATGCTTGACTTTTGACTTTCTTGTTGAATGCTTTGATCATGCGCTTTTGGTATAGCTGGCCATGACAGATAGCTGCAAGTCTTTTCTCATCGATCAAGTGTATTTGGTCGAATCGAGTTTGAATCCAATCGTCTTCGTCTAGATCGGCTTCTTTCATGATCCTTAAGGAAGGAATCTGGATTTCGATTGGGAGAACTGCTTCCATACCGTAGACTAACGAGAATGGAGTTGCCCCTGTTGAAGTACGCGCAGATGTGCGATAACCATGAAGAGCAAAAGGTAACATCTCATGCCAGTCTTTGTAGGTTACTGTCATCTTTTGTATGATTTTCTTGATGTTTTTGTTGGCGGCTTCGACAGCGCCGTTCATCTTTGGTCGATATGGAGAAGAATTATGATGTTTGATCTGGAACTGCGTGCAGAGTTCAGTAATCATTTTGTTGTTTAGATTCGTGCCATTGTCAGTGATGATCCTTTCGGGGATGCCGTACCGACAAATGAGATTGTGCTTGATAAACCTGGCTACCACATTCTTGGTGACAGAAGCATATGAAGCTGCCTCTACCCACTTTGTGAAGTAGTCAATAGCGACCAGGATAAAGCGATGTCCGTTGGAAGCAGTAGGTTTGATTTCTCCAATCATATCAATACCCCACATTGCGAAAGGCCAAGGAGCCGTCAGAACGTTTAATGGAACTGGAGGTACATGCACTTTGTCGGCATATATCTGGCATTTGTGACAAGTTTTGGAATGATGATGGCAATCTGTCTCCATGGTAGACCAGTAGTAACCTGCTCTCAAGATCTTTTTAGCCATTGTATGTCCGTTGGAATGAGTACCGAAGGTACCATTGTGTATGTCTTCCATGATTTGTTCTGCTTCCTTCTTGTTTACGCAACGAAGTAAAGTCGAGTCATGGTTGCGCTTGTACAAAGTTCCATTGCTTAGGAAGAATTTGGAGGCAAATCTCCTTAGAAACTTTCTGTCGTTAATAGATGCCCCTTCAGGGTACTCCTGGGTTTCGAGATACCTTTGTATTTCATGGAACCATGATTTGTCTTCCATTTGTTTGGTATCGATCTCATTGCAATAGGCTGGTTCGTCTTGCCTGTAAATGGTGATCATAGGAGCTTCGTCGTCCCAATTGACTTTGAACATGGATGACATGGTAGCTAAGGCATCAGCTAGTTGATTTTCTTCGCGTGGGATGTGTTCGAAAGTGATCTCCTCGAAGTAAGGAATCAAACTCAACACATGTTCTTTGTATGGAATTAGATTTGGGTGCTTTGTGTCCCATTCCCCTTTGACTTGGTAGATTACCAAGGCCGAGTCTCCGTAGACTTCAAGGAATTTGATTTTTAGATCAATTGCAGCTTTGAGACCCAGAATGCATGCTTCGTATTCGGCTATATTGTTGGTGCAATTGAAACACAATCTGGCGGTGAAGGGTGTATGACCTCCTGTGGGGGAAATGATCACAGCTCCGATGCCATTGCCGAGCGCATTAGAAGCTCCGTCAAAAACCATAGTCCATCGGGATCCTGGTTGTTTGTAGTCATTGACTAGCATAATGTCTTCGTCTGGGAAGTCAAAGTTCAATGCCTGATAATCATCTACTGCTTGATGAGCTAAATGATCAGCTACCACACTTCCTTTGATTGCTTTTTGCGAAGTGTATTGAATGTCATATTCTGTTAGGATCATTTGCCATCTTGCAATCCTTCCAGAGAGAGCAGGTTTTTCGAACACGTATTTGATTGGATCCATCTTGGAGATCAGGAAAGTGGTGTGATTTAGCATATACTGTCTTAGTCGGCGAGCCGCCCATGCTAAGGCACAGCAAGTTTTTTCGAGTAGTGAGTATCTTGTTTCACAATCGGTAAACTTTTTGCTAAGATAGTAGATTGCGTGCTCCTTTCGACCGGAATCGTCATGTTGTCCGAGTACACACCCCATTGAATCTTCTAACACAGTTAGGTACATTATCAGAGGTCTGCCTTCCACAGGAGGTAACAAGATTGGCGGTTTTTGAAGGTATTCTTTGATTTTATCAAAGGCTAACTGGCATTTGTCATTCCATCTTTCCACTTGATCTTTCTTCAGTAATTTGAAGATTGGCACACAAGTAGGAGTCATATGGGCAATGAATCTGGCTATGTAGTTTAGACGTCCCAAGAATCCTCTGACTTGTTTCTCGGTACGGGGTATAGGCATTTCTTGAATGGCTTTGACCTTGGCAGGATCAACCTCAATACCTTTACTGCTGACGATGAAACCTAAGAGTTTACCGGATCTTACTCCAAAGGTACACTTGTTCGGGTTCAGTCGCAATCTGTATTTCTTGAGTCTGTCAAACAGCTTGTGTAAATGACTCAAATGTTCTTCTTCGGTGTTGGATTTTGCGATCATGTCATCGACATACACCTCTATTTCCTGATGAATCATATCATGAAATAGTGTTACCATTGCTCGTTGGTAGGTAGCTCCAGCATTTTTTAGACCAAAGGGCATTACTTTGTAACAAAAGGTTCCCCAGGGAGTTGTGAAGGTTGTTTTTTCCATGTCTTCGGGTGCCATCTTGATTTGATTGTACCCTGAGAATCCGTCCATAAAGGAGAATACCTTGCATTGTGCGGTATTGTCAACTAGTACATCGATGTGCGGTAAAGGGAAATCATCTTTAGGGCTTGCCCGGTTCAGATCTCTGTAGTCTACACACATTCTGACTTTCCCGTCTTTTTTGGGTACAGGCACGATGTTAGCTATCCAAGGAGGATAACTTACAACTTTTAGGAATCCGGCATTGAATTGTTTTTCAACCTCGTCTTTGATCTTTTTTGACATATCAGGCTTACTCCTTCGCAGTCTCTGTTTGACCGGAGTGCTTCCTTCTTTGATTGGCAGGCGATGAACTACAATGTCCGTGTCAAGGCCAGGCATATCTTGATAAGACCAGGCGAATATCTCGGCGTAGTCTTGCAACAATTGAATCAGTCTTTGCTTGACACTGTTTTCTAAGTCAGCCCCAATTCTGACCTCTTTCTTTTCTTCGTCACTGCCCAAGTTGATGACCTCAATCGGCTCCTCATGAGGCTGTATGGCTTTTTCTTCTTGTTCTAGAAGTCTTGCAATTTCTCTTGGCACTTCACAATCTTCCTCACTTTCGTCCTCAGTTTGGTAGATCGGATTTTCAAAGTCATGACGGGCAATAGCAGAGTCGTTATTGACTGGATCCAGCGTGTATGTGAATCTGCATGGTAGATATGTGAGTGTGTATGAAGAGAAAAACATAGCTATTTGAAAGCGAATAAAGAAAGAAAAAGGATCACAAAATTTTGAACATGCAAGCATCCCATGATTTTATTGAATGCACATAATCATGATATGACAAACCCTTTTTGTAGAAGGACCGTTGTGCTAAGGCACACGGCTTTCAAGCTCATGGTTCGATTGTTCAGGAACCACTTTTATCTTTGCACAATATACACAAAGAAAACAGGAAATGGCATTTACTCCTGATCAAAGGAGATCACATCCTCTGCTTTCCAGTTGTTCAATCCACCGTTGTTAGCAGGGAGCACCCAGCTGTTCCAGTTGCAGTTGTTCTTTTCGTCTTCCGTAGCATTGATTCCGCTAGTGGGAAAATGCGTAGGTAATTCTTCAGGATAAGTTGGATGATTTGTTGGATATGAGAATCCAGGTGGAGGTCCCTCTATTGGCTGAGCGAGATGCTCGATAAGGCCGTCCCATGCAGTAGGAATGATGTTTTGAATAGAGACTTGTGCATCCTGATAAGGAGTGTACTGTGACAGAAAATAACCTTCGTTGTTTGGCATCTTCCTGGCTTCTTCAAGAGCGAAGTTGTCGTCGTACTGTTCGTCCCATCCAGTCGGGACAATGTCTTTGATGGGAGTTGAAAAGCTCGGAGGAGCGGAATATTTCACCATATAGTCGTATTTGCCGCTGGGTTCTCCTAGCGTGTCCCATACTTCTTTGGGTGGATTTTGATATTGCTGAGTGACGGGACTTGTGATACTTCCGTCATTTTGATTACCCTCTTCTGTTGGAGTAAGATCTTCCAGAGCAATGTAAGAATTCTGAGGTGTGATATACTGGTAGTTGTAACCGTCATTTGGTCCTCCCACAGCATCCCACATTCCCATGGTAATGGGTGGAATTTCGTCTGGATATGGCTGAATGATGTGGTTCAAGTATGTCCCTTCATCATCAATGGCGTTTACTTCTTGGCTGGCGAAGTGTGATATTAACCCTTCAGAGCGAGGATTTTGATCATTCTTTTGATTTTCACCATTATAGCCCAGACCTAGCTTGTCGGACTTGTAGGGTATATCAGGGAGTTGTCCCCATACTGTGCGATCACCCTGTTCAATCATGGCTTTGGCATCTTTGAGAGAAGCCATAGTTGTAGCTGGAGTAGCAGGAATATGCTTGGTGGTAGAGATATCTGGAGATACAACCTCAAAAGCTTGATACGGAGTTTCGATGGATTCGCCCTCCATCTCAACATACTTGTCGTTGCTCAAGTGACTGACCATATATTCTTCTTCGCCATAGACTGTGACAACCTTTCCTTTTACTGGGTATTTTAACTTCTGATGCAGGGTAGAAGTTACAGCGTTTGCCCCATGTATCCAAGGGCGTCCTAGTAAACAGGAGTATGTTGGAAGAACGTCTATTACGGAAAAGATAACATCGAAAGTTTGAGAGCCCACTCTGATTGGGAGCTTAACTTCTCCGTACACCGTTCTTGTTGACCCATCGAAGGCTCTTACAACCACATCACTTGGTTGTAGCACAACTCCTTTGAAGTCAAGTTTTTCCAGTATTACCTTTGGTAACACGTTTAGAGAGGAACCATTGTCTATTAGCACATGAGACAGAGTGGTGCCGTTGCATTCGATAGAGATGTGCAGGGCCTTGTTGTGATTTCTTCCAGCAGGAGTTAGATCCACATCAGAGAAACCAAGACCATTGGGCACTGTAAGACTGGCGACACAATTCTCAAATTGGTCGATTGGGATTTCTTGAGGCACATGCGCAGCTTGAAGGAACTTCATTAGAGCTTTAGCATGAGCTTCTGAATATTTTAGCAGAGATAACATTGAGATTTTTGAAGCAGTATGCCCCAGTTGTTCGACAATATTGTAATCACTTTTGCAGATGATTTTCAATATTTCGTCCATCTCTTGCTTTGATGGATCCTCAGCAGTGATCTCTACCGGATTTTGAACTGGTTCGATCAGTGGCTCTTTGCCTCGAGTGTTGATATCTGGAATAGGAATTGGAACCTGGATTGGACTAGCAGCAATATTTGGAGAAATTTCTGGTGAAAAGATTCTTCCACTTCTCGTGATCTTGCTAGTGCCTGCAATGTTACTTACAGCTGAAGTAGTTAGTGTTGCGTCCTCTTTAGTCGAGGGATCCTGCTTAACTCCATGAATGTAAACATTAGTGTCATATCCCCATGGGACAGCTTTGTCTGAGGAGTATGGAAATGGAGTTGGTCTAGCAATGACTACTGATGCCACTTTGAGTGTAGCAGAAAGTTTGAATGGAGCCTTGGTAGAGATTTTGAATGGTAAGCTGGAGATCACTGAGACGTCTTCCATTCTTATCCCGTTGGCAAAGACTTTGCCCAACATGTCCATAGAAGGGAGCCTCTCAAACATAATGATACGGCGATCCATGTGTTTTTGAATTCCCATCTTTAGATTTTCACAACCATTGGGTTGGCGTGAGCAATAAAAGCAGTCGGGATCACAACCTGGAAAGTAACCAGCTTGGATGAACTTTCTTTTGACTTCGAGGAGTGGAATTGATACTTCGTTCACATCATAAATGTAAACTGTGTCTATGATAGCATTAACAGTTTTGTCATGCTTTGGCATAGGTGCTGTGATGACATTTGGAGTTTCTGGAGGATCGAACTCAATTTCTCCAGCATCTATCATGTCTTGGATTTTATTTTTCAGGGCCCAGCAGTGATCTGCGTCATGTCCTGGACAGTTTGAATGATAGGCACATGTTGCATCAGGGCGATAATTCAGAGAAGAAGTATTGACATTCTTCGGAGGACCCCTTAATGTGATCAGATCCGCTTTAAGCAAGTGCTGCAATGCCTGAGAGATTGGCATGTTGATTTTGGTGAAAGTTCTTCTTGGTGCATCTGGTCGATGCGTATATTTTGGCTGTTGATCTTTTTGAGGTGCAGATGCGGAGATCATAACTGCCCCTACAGATTGATGCTGATCACTTTTGTGACTTGTCTGAATTTGCGCTGTATTGACCTCATTTCTGATGGGCCTTTTTGTAGTACCAGAGGAGGATCCTACTTGAATTTTTCCATTTCGAATGCCACTTTCGACACGTTCTCCGGTCAGTATTAGGTCAGTGAAACCTGATGATGAACTTCCCAGCAAATGGCTATAGAATGGGCCAGTTAAAGTGCCCATGAACATGTCGACTAGTTCGCGATCAGATAAGGGTGGTTGAACCCTTCCAGCCATATCTCTCCACTTTTGTGCATACTCTTTGAAACTTTCTTTTGGTCCCATAGACATGCCTCGCAATTGAGTACGAGTGGGTGTAAGATCAGCATTGTATTGGTACTGTTTGTAAAAAGCAGCAGCTAATTCTTCCCAAGTATGAACCTTGGTATTTTCTAGCTGGTAGTACCATTCGAGTTGTGTACCTGACAGACTTTCTTGGAAAAAGTGAATCCACAATTTGTTATCTGTTGTATGAGGTTGTATCTTCCTCACATAAGATCTCAAATGTAGTTTTGGACAAGAAACTCCATCATACTTTGCAAAGGTTGGAACTTTGAATTTTGGAGGGATGACAACATCCGACACGAGTCCCAGATCATTGAAATCTAAGCCAGGTATTTTTTGTATTTCCATAGCTTTCATACGATCCTCCAACTGTTGGTATTTGTCATCATCCTGTTCGTCTCCAGAATGATCTTCTTCTTCATTTGAAGAGAGAGAGGGTTTAGCAGAACCCTGGTTGCTTTGATTATCTTCTTGTTCACCATCACCGACTATTTCAGGGATTGGTGGCTTTTTGATCTTTTTGACAGGGATCTTGATCTTCCTTCTCAGGTAACTCAAGCCTGCAGATTCTTTGGGCTTCTTCTTCTTCTTGAGTATCAGGGCTTTCAGCTCTTGTTGCCCCTTTGCCAGTTCCAGAATTGCCACTTGAACTTGGGCATTCTGTACTTCGAGATTCTTGATGCTTGCCTCAGATTCCATCTCTTCTGACTGAAATAAACAGCGAAGAGATGAGAAACCCGTCATGAGAACCTGTTATGAAATGTGTATGACTGGATGCCATGTATGCAATGTGTATGCAATGTATATGAATGCAATGTATGAAATGCAATGTATGAAATGCAATGTGTATGCAATGCATGTGAATGCATGTGTGCAATGTTTTCAAGGATCATAGAGTCTAGATTTGTTAAAGAAGCAACAAACGTTAGTTAATCAATTTATTCTTTTTTCTTTGCCTCATTTGGGCTTACAAGACAGAAAATAAAATAAATGATCTTTCAGGTCTCCCGTGGGCGCTTTTTCTTTGTCCCCAGGAATGCGTTGATTCTTTGTTCTTCTTGAAGCTGTCTGGTGAGCTCGAATAGCCTTCTCTCATAGTCCTGACAGTGTTCTTTGAAGGTGTCTCTTTCCTCTTTGAGTTGAACCCAGGATTTTTGCAACTCTTCCAAGTCAGTTGGCATATCCGGGTGTAGAATAACTTGAGGTTCGTAACCTTCGACTTCTGATTCGATAGTCACAGGTAGAACAGCGGGATAGGGCATCATGAGTTTTTGAGCATGAGTACGCACCCATCTGAGGTAAAGTTCCATAGGAATAGAATTCCATTGCCCCAGAGTTTTGCTTTCTATTCTATAGACACTGTCCCAAGCCTGTATGAATCTTCGTCGGTGTCTGTGAGAATCATTCTCGTAATCAAACACAATGCCACGGATAATCATGTCATGAGGACCGTTGCTTCTTGCATATCCGAATTGGCGTAGAGCTAGAGAGGGATTGTAAGTGATACCTCCTTTAATGCCAAGGAGTGGCACATTAGGGTATTCTCCACAATGATCAATGATAGTAATGTCTCTTTGAAAGAAGTTGTTCCATCGGATATCTGAATGAGATAAAGACATGATTCTGTAAGACCATTGTGCTCTTTGTTCATTTCTCAGTACTGATCGGGGAAGATGACATGTAAACCACCTAGCCAGCAGTGGTATACAGCACATGAGAGTTCCTCGCTTCTTCGTGGTACGAGTGTGTAGAGAGTGTAGGATGTCTCCCAGCAATGTTGGTACCCGGGTTGCGAATTAGGAAAAGGTTGATGATGTGTACACTTATGAACTGGTCGGAATTAGGGAACAAAACCAACCCATAGATCAAAAGAGCCATAACTTCTTCAAAAGCTGGATAACTTTTGTTTTCTAGCAGTAGTCGAGCCTTTTCCAGTAAGAATTTGGCAAGCAAACCCTCAACTCCACTCTTTGTTTCCCAATTGGATTTGATTTCTGACTTTTGCAGATGTAAAGCAGCAGCAATGACTTCAGGTTTTGGTTTTCTTTCTAAACCAGTGAAAGGTAATTGATCTCGGATTGGTAATCCAATTAATTCAGAGAATTCTTCCAAAGTGGGTACCAACTGGTAATCAGGAAATGTGAAGCAATGATGTTCAGGGTCGAAGAACTGGAACAGGACCCGTATCATGTCTTCTTCAAACTTTGAGGTAACCAAATGGAGTAGGTGACCATGCTTTTCAGTGAATTGAGCATTCCTGGGGAATTCTGCTACCAAGACTTTGAGTTCAGATGGCACCGTTGAGATATTGATTCGGATGTAATCTCTGGTGGCGGGAGCCATTACCTGCAAAAACAAAAGTAAACTCTTTGATCCTTGAAATGTGTAGTGAAAAATGATGTGTTTATGATGCAAACATGTGGCACACAAAAACAAATCAAACAATAGCCTTAGGTTTAAAGGCTTGCATGAGGTTGATAGGTGATACCCTCCCCTCTGAAGTTGAGTTGGTTGAAAACCTGTCCTAGAATAGTATTCGGGTTCTATGATCCTTGGAGACAACATCTCAATACGGCGCTCGGACGGCCGATCAAGAATATTCCTCGAGGATAACTAGCTTCGATCAATTTCAAAGCTAGCCACTTAATAGGCCACAAGTCAAGTTCAACTAAAAGGTTCTAAGACAAATTAGTGTTAATGACACTTCGGAAGCCTAATATACTCCTTGATCGCTTTCAAGGGACATCAGTATAAACCAAAGTATCACACTAACGATGACTACCAGATCAACCGTATCGGTACATGCCGTACAGTTTCCTTGGTCTATTGTCATATACTTAAGGTATCTCGAGATTCGGGTTAGAATCTTTCACACAAGCAAAGTACCCAAGCAAACCTGTGAAAAGTAAAGCAATCAGATCAAACAATTGAAAACATCGAAATGATCTATACTCTAAAGGTAACCCCTTTTGAAAACATTTTGAATTTGTATTCCCCAGCAGAGTCGCCAGTTCTGTGGACCGTCCTTTCGGGCCATACCCCTCCGTGGGTGGGATACGTGAACTGACTCTTTTTTGTCGATCGGACGCTTTCGCGTCACTTTTGAAAAAGTTTACAGAGTCGCCACCGACCTTTTATTTTATCCAATGAAGGAAAGGTTTATAAAAGAAACAGAAAAAAGACCTTTGAGAGATTCTGGGTAAGGGGGTAGGTTATACAAAGGGAAGGTGTTAGCACCCTTTGTATCCATGGTTATCCATGGGCTCTTTAGTTTGCTTAGCTCATTTGCTTTACTTTTCAATTGATTCGGAATGCTTTACCTGTGTTTTTGAAATACCTTTGCAAATAGAATTTGTAATGATCCTTGTGCGGATATATACAAATGCTTGTTTATCTTTCGAAAGATGTTTTGAAAAGATCGTTAATTTTGTAATGATCCGTGTTTGGATGTATACAAAATATTGTCTTTTGGAAAATTCGTTTTAAAAAAACAACAGTGTATGAGAATTTTGTTTGTTTTGATTTTGAGCAAGCAAACTAGGAGGTCTACCCTGAGTTAGGAGGTCTTTATCCTTGTTCCCTTTAAAAATCTATCCATTCGTCGGATATAAACAAAAGGTTCGATTTTGTACTCGAAACAGTAGAAATGTAACTTTGATTTTGAAAAGAGTGAAAAGGGGTTACCCTAGGAGGTGCAAATGTGATTGTGATTGAATTCAGATATTTATCTTTGAAGTTAGTGATCTGACGGTTCAGTTTTATCTTTGACATACACGCAGTTTATATGGGTGCTGGAAATTAAAATGCGGAAATGTAAAGTGCAGAAAGTAAATCTACGCTATTACATCGATTGTGCGGGAAATGTAAACTAGCCTATTTACATGAATTTGACATCCTATACATTTATCTAGGAATTTTAAATTGCAAGAAATAAAAGGCATATTTTTGTATTTTTGTGATTTATTTTAAATATTATTAATGCATTATTAATTAATTTAAAATAAAGAAAAGATGGAAATATGATTAAACCTAGCAAATAAGTTTAAAAATATGTACAAAAGGTTTGTTAATTGATTTTAGAACAAAACTAAATTTTTTGGAATTTTTGAAATTTGTTTTTGGATATTTTAAGTTAATCAAAACATAATTATGCAAATAATTACACAAATAATTAAAACTTAAAGAGAAAATTATCCTAAATATGTACAAAATTAGTTTATGATATATAAACAATATTTAACACAAAGAACAATTTTTTTTATGATTTTTTGACTAATTAAAATAATTAATAAGCAAATATACAAATACATACTAATTAATTATGAAAAATATTGAAATTTTGAAGAAAAATAAAATATTTTTGTTTCATAAAATAATATATTATTTTAGAAGTTTAAAATATTTTTTGTGGAATTTTTGGAAGTTTTTAACTATTTTTAATTAATTTATCAAAGAAACTAAAATAAAAATAGAAAATAAAATTAAAAATATAAGGATACTGATCTGGTGTGGCAATTAATGAAGGAGCGTGGTGAGCTTGCATGTGTGAGGCGTTGGATTGGCTTTGAGATTGATCCAAGGGCACAGATTTGTAGGTGCATGGTATGATGGTGTACACTGAATCCAAGGGGATTCAAAGTCTTTGCAGGGGCCCACGCTGGATTGACCAGCGAATAAGATTTGAGGGAAGGGCCACCTTGGCGCGCTGAAAAGTCAGACGAACCACGCTTGGACGCGTGGTCGTCTTCAACCTCCAGAAGTGAGGTTTTCAGCTTCAAATAGCGGGGGTTTTTAACCTCCCCTATTTGGACGTTAAAATTCCAGTTTTTTAACAACCTATGAACCTGCAAAAAATACGAGTTAGCAATAGAAACAAGTGACCCAGATCCACTAATTAGAGTGTCCTGAATCCAAATATGTCATTTGTTTTAAGGTTTGAAGCTCCTAGCTATGGATACGAAGAAGATGAAGCTTAAACACTCATGGACTCGTTTTAATGGTGGAGCCTGATCCTCACGTTGGAACACTCATGCTAAGGCCCAGATCACACATATAGGTCCCCATAAGGATGTTAGGGTGGTTAGTTTGCAGTGAAATTAGTTGCATATAAAAACGAAAATAAAGCTCATATGTACATGAAGAGCTTTAAGTGCTTTATACGACTCTCATATGTCTATATTTAGAGCTCAATCTTACTCTATAATGTTTGAGGAGATGATTAGAAGTGTTTATTGGTATTGATATTGATTGGAAATTTGAATTTGAAAATTACAAAGTATATGCAAATTTTGAGAATTTTTGTGATATTTCTTGCTATACTCTTGCCCTATTTCGTGTGTCCTCCCTTTTGCTGAAGTATGATGCTTCTTTTATAGCCCAAAGTTGCTTGGAACTCAAGCTAAGAAGCTTTGTTGTCTTTGTTGAAAGTTTGATTTTTAAAATATTAAAAATCTTTGAATTGTTGACCAAGCTTGACTCCATTCAATGCTCTTGTCTTGCTCTTCAATTCTTGCAGAAAAAATGAAGATTCCTTGAAGTGAGTCATACTTGGAGGCCAAGCAACCATTATCCATGCATTTTCCTTTTAATTTTAATCTTAAAGTAAGATAAAATTATGCAAAAAATGGCCAATAAAGATGTGGGCTTTGTCTTGGTCGTGGGAGGCCCATAGTAACATGGCAAAGATGTTTGGACCATAAAAACTTGGACTCATTTGGAAAAAAAACATTTTTGAGCAATGTTGATTTCATGCATTTTCCCAAAATTTAGCCAACTTCAACAAGGTGTAAATCCTTCAATTTTTGTCATATGAAGGAGATCTTGCACTTTTTGGAAACCTCAAAGAGTCCTCTAACCAATGTCTTTGGTCTCATATCAAAATGATTTTTGGTTCTCCTTGTGTGTCCATTTGAAAAAAGTGTCTTTTTGTTGACTTTGAAAATGACCTGTAATGTCTTTGGCCATATTTTTCAAATGGTGAATGCTATGACCATGGGATCAATTGCATTTGAAAGATAATTGAATTTCCTTCAAAATGAGCTTTGGTTGACATTTTTTGGATGAAGGATGAGAGAGTTATGATCAGTCAAAGTTGAGTTGACTTTTCAGGCAAAAACCCTAATTTTGAATCTTAGGGTTTTGTTGATTTTTGATCTTTCCTTGATGAATTGTGATCATCCAATGATCAAATGTTGAATCCTTTGACAAAATATGGACTTTGACAAAAAATTTCATTTTTGACTGTCAGTTGACTTTTTTGGTCAAACGGGTCGTCTGTTGACTGTTTGAGCTGCTGACGGTGCGTCTGAGTGAATTGAAGTTTGAAAATTTGTATGATGGTACTTTGAGATGTATGGATGTATATGAAATCCATTTGAGCTCTCAAAACTTGTTGCTCCTGTTAAAACAAGAAAAAACCCTGATTAGGGACTGTCTGTATAGGAGGCAGTTAAGCGTACCTGATTTTTGTGCCTGCAAAAAGATTTAACCCTGCATGAACTGTGTTAGTACTATTTATCTGTAAAATAAATAAATAGTATTTGTGAAGTAAAGAACAGTATTTGGCGTTTGCGTAAGAATAAATTCCACTGTAAGCCAAGTTACTGTGTAAGAAAAATTCTGAAAACCAAGTTCTTCATATGTCAGGATATTTTGAAAAAATCCATGTTTATATGAGACTCTTAATTTTCATATTGAAACTTTCCTGAAAAAAGAAGTGGGCAAATTTTGGGGTATAACACCTATGTTATTTCAAAATTCATAAATACCTTATTTTAATTCCAAAAATTCCTAAAAAAAAATTATGTTTACACTCGATTTAATTTTATTATCCCGATTTAATTAATTAGGTCATGAGACCAATAATTAATTAAATCATCTATATTTTCTTATTTAATTTCATACCCTAAACAGGGTTTACAAGATCATGCCATACACTGATCTATTTATTTTCTATGCCTTTTCAAGGTTAGCAACATGATTTCTCCCGATCACGCGCCTTCAAAAACCCGAAGTTGAGTAATTCTAGTTAATTTAATTTAAATTATATTTGATTTATCTTATAAATTAGGGTTTTGTGTCGCTTTCATTTTTTTTTTTGCCTTGCCTCTTTTCAGGATCAACCTTAAAAGCGCCCTATCAACCATATCAGATCAAATCTGAGGGTTTGTGAACTGCCAAGGCTACGAGTTTGGTAACCCTAAACCTTATCTTATTTTATGGCTTTTATTATTACTTATGTCAAACCCTGTTGGGATCCGCTGGTTTCATTTTCCCCTTCCCCTTTATTGCTTTATATACTGCGTGGTTAGTAATTTAGGGAGTGCAACTCTGAATCCATTAGAATCACTAATTACAAGATAAATATTATCTGAATATAACCACGTGATTGGTGCACACACGCACGCTTTTGGGTAACCCTCTCTGTTGCCTTGTTGCCTGTTGCCTGTTGCCTGTTGCCTGTTGCCTGTTGCCTTTGTGTTTTTTGCAGAATAAGTCATGTCCCTCGAATTTGAGGATACCTCAGCCATGCTGCCTCGATAATTAAAGGTCATACGACCCTAAATGATGTTGCCTTCGGTACACAAATATGACCTCGACCCTCGGAAGTTGCCTACGGAAAAAGGCTGAGGTATCTTCTGGCTGCATACGAAAAGGCTTATTCTGATCCTTCCCCTTAGACTACCTGCCCCTCTATGGCATGGGTCAGTCTTTGGGCGAACGATAACTCGACGACCCTTCAACCTCCAAACGAAAGGCTTCCTGCCCTCTTATGGCAAGGATTGACCCTTTCATTCTGAAAGGCTAAAAAGAGACCTACCATCTGAGTTTAAGGTAATTGCCCCTAATTGCTTTGCAATGCTCAATGTTCATATTCTTTCTCACAATTCTTCAAAAACTGGCTACGCTCATTTACGAGCTAAAGTCCACTTTTTTTCTTTCATCTACTTTTTCTAAAAACAAACGAGCAAGCAAAGCAATTAAGAGCCCATGGAAAACCATGGATGCAAAGGGTGCCTTACACCTTCCCTTTGCATAAATTACCCCCCGAACTTAGATTTCTTAAAAAGGTTTTTTCTGTTTCTTTTAGCCTTTCTGAATTTGTTTGGATAAAATAAAAGTCCATGGCGACTCTTGCTTAACCGCGACATTTCGATCGATAAAAAGTCAGTTCACCGTATTACAGAACTGGAGACTCTGCTGGGGATAATTCGATAAAAGAGGGGTTACCTTAAAAGTTTAGGAATCACTTAAATGTTTTCTATTGTTTGTTTTGTTTGTTTTATTTTTCAGGGGCGTTTTGGGAAAATTGAAGGACGAATCCTATTCCTGGATTCAAGAACACTTAAGACTAGGAGTGGCATAGTCATGGAGACCCCCCTTGTGCATGCTTGGGGTTGGTCAAAATGAAGTTCACACTTGAGTTAGGCCTCCACTGGTTATTGTGTACCTCTTTTGCATGGGAGAGGTTTATGCATGTATCTTTGGGTGCGTCGGAGCTCAAGGACCTTTAGTTACCCTTAACCCATCCTGGCTTTTAGGAACGTAGTGGGAGGGCTATTCTTGGTGCATGCCAAGTTATGGTCGCTACCCGATACTACAGCTCAGATAGGTTTCTTCCTAAAGTATCATTGCGTGGTATGCATTTACCATGTTCGAGGGTGCTTTAGAGGGGGCTGACAATTCTGAGTCGCTTGGTAGAACCCGTTGCTGAAATCTCCTTATCCATAGAAATGCCCTTGGGAAGGACACCTAATCAGACTCCATGCAAGCCATAAGCCAAAAATTGTGTGATTTGTGTGACTTATTTGTGTATGTGCATCATGCATACATGCATCATCCATACATAGCATGACTAACTCCATTCAAGGGATTAAAGGATTGTTAACCATAATTTGTTTTGTAGGTCATGGAAATTAAAGTTCGTAAGCCTTTTTGCCTTAGCTTTAAAGGAGTGCCTACACCTTTGAAGTTGCTTTGTGACAATGTTTCTGGTTCCCTCGTGCTTTCCAAGTCTCTTAATAAGCTAATCAGTTTGGTACGAACTAAAGTGGATGAAGCACTCCTCAACACCATGATCCGGTTTTATGATCCTCTACTACATTGCTTCACTTATAGGGATTTTCAGTTGGTTCCTACATTGGAAGAATTCTCTTCTATTTTAAGGTTGCCGGTACTTGATCAGATGCCCTACACTGGTGAAGAAGAGACTCCTAAGTTGGAAGATGTTGCTGCTGCATTGCATTTGCCTCAATCAGAAATCAAGAAAGTTTGGGTGAATAAAGGAGAATATACTGGTTTACCGATTGACTTCTTGTATAATCAAGCTGACATTTTGATTAATGCTACAAGTATGGATGCTCTTGAAAAAGTTCTTGCTTGCATAATCTATGGACAAGTGTTGTTCCCTCGCTATGATAAAATTGTGGATGTGATTGCTCTCAAGATCTTCATTAGTAACAATCTGGTTCCTACTTTATTGGGTGACTTGTTGCATTCCATCCATCATCGATCATCTAAAGGCAAAGGTTGTATTCTCGGATGCGCACCATTGTTGCATAAGTGGTTTATTTCGCACTTATCCCGTTCTACAATAAAGAATGAAGAAGGTTGGACTTGGGCTCAAAGAATCATCAAGCTTTCCTACGACGATGTTATTTGGAGTCAAAAGGGGTTTGAAGGATCTCACTTGTTCGATAGTTGTGGGGATTTCCCTAATGTACCTCTTCTTGGTACTCGAGGGGGAATAACCTATAATCCTATTCTGGCTCGACATCAATTTGGTTTCGCTCTAAAAGACAAGCCTCGTTCCATATATCTTAGTGCAGAAAATTTTGATTATGGTGCGGACCCTACTGGAAAAAAGAAATTGTTCATCAAAGCTTGGACCAAGGTGAAGAAAATAGGAGTAAGAGAATTAGGAATGAAGAATCACATCCCTTCAGATCTTTATTTTAAATGGGTTTATGATCGAGTGGTTGAGTATGGCATACCATATCCATCCGATACTCCTATAGTTCCAAGGATTACTCCTCCTGTTGTTCATGTGGAAGTAGAACCATATGTACCCGCTCCTAATGAAGACCTTGCTGCCACCATTGCTTGCCTAAGACAAGAAAAAGCTGACTTGGAAAAACGCCTACGTGAAGTGGAGGAAGAAAAAGCAATAATGGCGGCCAATGCCAAAGAGCGCGATAGTATGCTTGATTACTTCTCCCGCAAATGGAAGATTGAAGACTTCATCTCTCCCGATCAGATACAATCATGGGAGCAAGAGATTGATAGACTTGTCCAAGAGAGAAATGAGATGATTAAGGCTCACAAGGAAGAAGTTCGAAGTTTGAAGAGAAAGCGCCGACTCGAAGATTGATTTCCTATTTGTTTTATTATTATTATGTTATTTATTTTTAGAGTATTTTAATGTAATTCTAAAAAAGATATAAAGCCATGAGCTCCTGAAACTTATTATTATTATTATTATTAATAACATTTTTTTTATTTTCCTTTTGATATGTGTTAAAAGTCCTTTAATCTCTTGAAAACATTGCATATGCATAATCATGTCATTCATAAACATTGCATCACAGGTTTCATAAAGACAAATGCCTCATCTTTCCGCTGTTTATTTCAGTAAGAAAGATGGATCTCGAACAATCTGTCAAGAATCTCCAAGCTCAGAAAAACCAGTTCCGAGAAATAATCTTTCACTTGGCCAAGGGGCAAGAAGAATTAAAGACACTTCTGATCGAGAAGGAGAAGGATCAACATAAGCTTCAAGGTAGTGAAGATAGTCGGAAATCCAAACCTAAGAGATCATTTACTCCACTACACATGCCGCTGTCTCAAGCTTTGCAACAACTGCTCAATCAGAACTTGATAACTCTATTGCCTCCATATTCATTTCCTACTAATCCCGCTCCTGGGTATAAGTACCATGCGAGATGTGCTTATCATTCGAATAGTCCTGGTCATGATACAGAGGATTGTGGACCATTGAAGCACAAGATCCAAGACCTCATTGATGACAAGATCATCGACGTCAACTCACCTGAGGAACCTCATATGGCTAAGGATGGGTATAATCGGAAAGGTCGCAATGAACACCACCAATCTGTAGGGGCAATTCTGATCTCTACACCCGTTCCACAACAAAGACACAAGTCGGATACACCTAAGCGTCAATTCACAAAGATCAATATGACTCTGGCCGAAGCGTTGCAACAATTGCTGAAGAAAGGGCTAATCACTTTGAAGGACCCTCCGAGGAATCCTAGTACTTCCTCTTCTCGTTATAATCCTAATGCAAGGTGTGCCTATCACTCTGATAGTCCTGGACATGACACTAATAACTGTTGGACGCTGAAGAATAAGATCCAAGACTTAATCGATGACAAGACCATTGACTTCCACTCTCCTAAGAAACCTCATACTGTGTACGACCGGAAAGATCACGATGAACATAACCAATTTATGGGGACAGTTCTGACCTCTACACTAGCTCCGCAACAAAGACGCAAGGTAGCCGCACCCAAGCGTCAGTTCACAAAGATCAACATGCCGTTGGCTCAGGCATTACAACATTTGTTGAGAGCAAACTTGATTACTGTGAGGGATCCTCCTATAAAGCCCAACACTTCCGCTCCTAGCTATAAGCCCGATGCGAGGTGCACATATCACTCCAATAGCCCTGGACACGATACGAATGATTGTTGGCCATTGAAGAACAAGATCCAAGATATGATCGATACTGGCGAAATTAAATTCCCTCATCCCAAGACTCCTGTAGTGATCACTACTCCCAGGCATAACCACGACAAGACTGACTAATGTCTGAAGTGGATGAACTTTTAATCATTAGATTTACTTTCATTTGCAATTTCTATTCTGTTTGTTTAAAACATTCAAATTATGATAGACATTATCTGTTTTAATAATTATCATCAGTGCATTGCATATGTTTGTCTTGAATAAATTATTTCGCTATCACTCATTTTAAGTTATGTCTTTATTCTGCATATGTTTTTGTGATACTCAACTCCTGCTAAAGTTGTATACCTTTTGAGGGAGGATGACGAAAACGATACCGCAACTTCATACAGTATGCTTTTGAACGGACTATGCTGACGATGTACAAGCATTGTTTCAATTCCTAAACAGTGGAGATATAAGGATGCTAATCCCTCGTCAACCCCTTTGAGCCTAAGGCGTAGGAGTTTTATTCAAAACCTTTGATTATAACCTGGGGCAGGGTAGTTCTCAGTTAATTTGGCTGTGCATTCTATTTTAAGAGAATCATTTAGTACACCTTTCAACAAAGGTTTCAATCACAAGCGTTCATCCGCACACATCAAAGAAGTGTTGGAGATGTCAACCAAAAGACAATGACGGTTCATCAATCATCAAACAAGGCAGTCAATATCTTTCAAAAAAGAAAAATGAAAAAACATATATACAAAGAAAAGCCTGCTAAGTCAAGAAAAAATCAAAAGATGACTTAGGCAAAAATCAAGGCATCCCGCTGACTGTAAGCTCAAAATAAACAGTTCAGGCAAAAGTTAGGGATATCAAAAAAAGATGAAAAAAAAGAAGTCAATAAATTCTTGAACAACTCAAAGTTATGACTACCGAAAGGAAGAAGTGACTGCCATCTCAAAAATTCTCTCTGCTTGCGAATCATCATCATTATCAAAGGTGCAAATCCAAAAGTCTCTTGGAACCTGAATGCATAAGCCGAATTAACTGAGTTTAGGACTGAAGATCATCACGAAGAGGGGTGGGTATAAATAAACTTTGAGCCTTTATCCTTTGTTTCTTAAACCGTGAACCAAGCCACGTTACAACCCTTGAAAGTCCTAATTGAAGCATGGTTAGTTCGAAAGCATACTGTCACCAAAAAAGGGTATCCCGACTCCTTAAGGTTTACTACAAATGTTAAGTTGATATCCTGTTTTTACAAACATCACATTATTACAAATATCATTTTTTTTACAAGTGTCGTGTTTTTACATCTCATGTGTTAAAGGTTTTTCAAAAACTCAAGACAAACGTATGCATTGCATCTCATGAATTCATTATTAAACATATTCTGCTACATAATTTCAAATGTTAGCATCAGAAAGAACTTGCACAGGGTACAACTAATGACTGAAAGTTATCCCGACAGACAAGATTACTCCGAGAAGCAATGTCTCCTACATATACAAGGGGCACGACACGCTTTGCCCAATTAATCTGGGGCAATCCGGTCAAAAATCTCTCAAATGCCAAAAAGTCAAGAGGCATACATCCCAAGTGGGTTTCAAACTATTTCCCGATCAATATGGGGCAATCAAGTCAAGATTCCGAGAATCTTAAAAGCAAAAACAGTCAGAGGTATCGTCCTAAGTTTATAATTACTAGGGGCATGTCACCCATAGTGCATATCTCATGAAGTCCTCGCGAGGCGAATCTTTCCAAATTCCCTAATATCTGGGGGCAAATCTATGCAAGTACAGTTTGATATCTTCAATCAATACTCATTGGCATGTTCTAATCAATACAAATCCAGGAATGGCAAGTGCTATAATACCGGGGGCAACTGTCAAGACACCTATGTCTCCCCACAAAGCCAAGTTCACAAGATCATATCCCCACATAGCAATCCTTCAAGAAGATATCTTCAAACATATTCGTCCCGACCAATACATGGCTCCCCAACAGAGTTAACATCTTCAACACCACCGACACTTTGTTCTTCTCCAACACGGTTTATTAATATCTCTAAATCCCCCAATCAGGGTACATCAAGTTACTGATCATCCCCAAGCAAGAAATCATAAATCCACAGCTGAGCATCCTCAAGACAAGATCACAGTGACATAGAGATTTATCTTCTCAATCAAGAGAATTCGAGTAACATAAATCTTATCCATACATCATATACATCACATGCATATTCATACCTTGCATGCATTTATAATTCATACATAACATACAAAGCGCCCCATTTATTTGTGAGAACTCCATCTCATTCATTACATACATCATGAACATTGCATAAAACTGACATTGTTACCAAGTGAATATTATCTGACAGGTACATTACAAAGATTCGAATCTTATTCAAAGCCTAACGCACGGCACTCCAAACATCTACGGATGCAAATTGGGTAGTCTAACGCACGACTTATCCATCAACCTAACGCACGGTTTTCCAGACATCTGAGGATGCAATTGAGAATAGTCTAACGCACGATTTATTCTTCGATCTAACGCACGGTCTTCCAGACATCTACGGATGCAAATTGGGTAGTCTAACGCACGACTTATCCATCAACCTAACGCACGGTTTTCCAGACATCTGAGGATGCAATTGAGAATAGTCTAACGCACGATTTATTCTTCGACCTAACGCACAGTCTTCTAGACATCTACGGATGCAAATTGGGAAGTCTAACGCACGACTTATCCATCAACCTAACGCACGGTTTTCCAGACATCTGAGGATGCAATTGAGAATAGTCTGACGCACGATTTATTCTCCGACCTAAACGGTTTTCCAGACATCTGAGGATGCAATCAAGATTAGTCTAACGCACGATTTATCTTCAGCCTAACGCACGGTTTTTCCAGACATCTGCGGATGCAAACTAGAAACAGTCTAACGTATGACACATTCTAACTCTCGAGCTTATCAAGTCAGATGGCATCTTTAAGCCCATCTCTAAACAACTACTTCTCAAACACTTCAGTCCCAACATCTAGATGGCATCTTCAAGCCCATCTCAATCATACATTTTCTCCAAACACCTGGATGGCATCTTTAAGCCCATCACCAACAAAGGTCCCTACTTCAGCTAGGGCAAATTTCTTGGTATTCTAGTGTTCAATCATCTTCCACCTTCAGATACCGACTGGCACACAAACCACTCTACATCTTCAGGTTTAAGATAATTGAACAGGGGCAGCTGTCATACCCCAAAATTTGCCCATACATTTCCTCCTATTCAAAATCAGATCAATGCATAAAACTCATAGACACACTCTCCTATACAAGGCTCTGAACTAGGGTTTGGGTCATTCAAAGGAAAATCACTAAATCAATAGCTCAAGGTGGTTCCATAGGGTCACAAATATCCCAAAGAATCTCCATGTAAGGTTTCAAGCCAATCAGAGCAAATTGAGTCCCTCAAATCTTGATTAGGTCAACAGTCAACTCTCAAGGGCAAAATAGTCATTTCAAGTCAATATACAGTCAAAGTTCAAGATATTTGGTCAAAAACATCCTCATAAGCCTAAAATCATCATTTTATCAAGGATTGATCATGATGATGCAAGGAAAGATCAGAGAAGTCAAAAGTCAAAAGTTACTATTTTGGGCATGAACTGAAAAAGTCAACCAAACTTTGAAAATTCACCAAATATTCATACTTCATCAGAAAAATTCCCACTAAAGCTCATTTTAAAGGGAATTCATTCCTCCATCCAATGGTTCAAGAATCAGAGCTCATAGGTCAATGGTTTAAGAGATATGGCTTCATACATTATAGGTCCTTTTCAAAAGTCAACAAAAAGACACTTTTTTCAAAAGGACATAAAATGAACATGGAAAATAATTTTGATATGAGACCAAAGACATTGGTTAGAGGACTCTTCAAGGTTTCTAAAAAGTCCTAGAACCCTTCCATACCTCAAAAATTGAGAGAAATAAGCCTTGGCAAAGTTGAGCTATTTTGGAGGGGAAAATATGAAAGAATTTTGAATTTTTTGCTAATGGGCCTATGTTGTTAAGATCCAAATTTGTTCCTCATGGCATTAGGAGCCCATAAACTATTTCCCACGAATTTCTTTGATTTATGTGATTATTTTGATTTTTAAATCATTTAAAAATGATTAAAAACAAGTAAATTACTAAAAAATCAAATATTCTATCAAAGATATGGTTTGGACCTATTTTGATCAGCAAATATTCTCCAAATTCAATAAAATTTCGTGCATAAAGAATTAAAAAAAGATTGAGTCAATATTGGTCAATTTTAGAAGGTTTCATAACATATTTCCAATCAAATTTTTCCAATTTGCAAATCAAAGATTGAATGAGATTCTCTCCAAAAATAGTTAACCTAATTCACTCTCCCATATATAAGCAAGAGCTGCAGACCTAAAGAACACGGATTGGATGCCTCCAAAGAACCAAATCCGAGTACAAAAGTTCAAGAAAATCTCAAACCACAATTCTGAATTCCAGGCCAATTCAAGGTGTTCTAGCTATTCCAAAACGTTCCTCAAAGATCACTGAAGGTGTTTGGATCGTTCCCTTGCCTCGATACCTCAAGAACACTCCACTGTAAGTCGTTCTTAGTCTATTCGTAAATTGTTTCGATTACATAAATCCATGCATCTTTTTCATGATTGAATCATATATACATGTTTGTCGTGACACATAGATGGTTTCTGGATGTTTAATTGTGTTTTGGCGTTGAGATGAAGGAGATGCCATGTTAGGGTTTATGTCCTTTTAAATTGGGGTTTCTTTAACCATGCAAAATCAGACCTTAGGACGGGTACTATCGGATTCGCGAGGTTGAGGTGAATCTGTCTATGGCCTCGCGCCAAATTTTTGTGGCCGTTTGGCCGTATTCGTTATTTTCAGGTACAAAAGGTTAGGAATTTTACAGCGCTTTGAGCAATATGCGCTGTAAAAGGTCTGTTTCAGAGATTTGAATGAAGAAGACGATGACGCGTCGCTCTCCCATTGGTGGCCATGCGCGCGCGTTTTCAAATGGGAAGCAGATGGATCTGGTGGATTAAGACGCACGAGATGCCATGCACCCTCACCCTGCCAGCCATATGATCTTCATTCAGATTCATCCAACGCATCCCAGTACGCAGGTGCACCATAGACATTCACGCGCGTCCGCATTGAATCAAAAGCTAAGTTTTCCAGAAATTTTTTTTAATTACGCAGACTTTTTATTTTTTATTTATATATATATTTGATATCTATTTTCTTTTTTCTTCTTTTATTTATTATGGTAAAACAATTATATTGTTTTTTTTTATAAAACCTTTTACTTTCAATTTTTTATTTATTATTATTTATTAAAATTATTATATTCATTATATTTAAATTATTAATTTAATTTCCCTTATTTAAATTATATTTAATTACCTATGTTATTTCAAAATTCATAAATACCTTATTTTAATTCCAAAAATTCCTAAAAAAAAATTATGTTTACACTCGATTTAATTTTATTATCCCGATTTAATTAATTAGGTCGTGAGACCAATAATTAATTAAATCATCTATATTTTCTTATTTAATTTCATACCCTAAACAGGGTTTACAAGATCATGCCATACACTGATCTATTTATTTTCTATGCCTTTTCAGGGTTAGCAACATGATTTCTCCCGATCACGCGCCTTCAAAAACCCGAAGTTGAGTAATTCTAGTTAATTTAATTTAAATTATATTTGATTTATCTTATAAATTAGGGTTTTGTGTCGCTTTCATTTTTTTTTTGCCTTGCCTCTTTTCAGGATCAACCTTAAAAGCGCCCTATCAACCATATCAGATCAAATCCGAGGGTTTGTGAACTGCCAAGGCTACGAGTTTGGTAACCCTAAACCTTATCTTATTTTATGGCTTTTATTATTACTTTTGTCAAACCCTGTTGGGATCCGCTGGTTTCATTTTCCCCTTCCCCTTTATTGCTTTATATACTGCGTGGTTAGTAATTTAGGGAGTGCAACTCTGAATCCATTAGAATCACTAATTACAAGATAAATATTATCTGAATATAACCACGTGATTGGTGCACACACGCACGCTTTTGGGTAACCCTCTCTGTTGCCTTGTTGCCTGTTGCCTGTTGCCTGTTGCCTGTTGCCTTTGTGTTTTTTGCAGAATAAGTCATGTCCCTCGAATTTGAGGATACCTCAGCCATGCTGCCTCGATAATTAAAGGTCATACGACCCTAAATGATGTTGCCTTCGGTACACAAATATGACCTCGACCCTCGGAATTTGCCTACGGAAAAAGGCTGAGGTATCTTCTGGCTGCCTACGAAAAGGCTTATTCTGATCTTTCCCCTTAGACTACCTGCCCCTCTATGGCATGGGTCAGTCTTTGGGCGAACGATAACTCGACGACCCTTCAACCTCCAAACGAAAGGCTTCCTGCCCTCTTATGGCAAGGATTGACCCTTTCATTCTGAAAGGCTAAAAAGAGACCTACCATCTGAGTTTAAGGTAATTGCCCCTAATTGCTTTGCAATGCTCAATGTTCATATTCTTTCTCACAATTCTTCAAAAACTGGCTACGCTCATTTACGAGCTAAAGTCCACTTTTTTTCTTTCATCTAATTTTTCTAAAAACAAACGAGCAAGCAAAGCAATTAAGAGCCCATGGAAAACCATGGATGCAAAGGGTGCCTTACACCTTCCCTTTGCATAAATTACCCCCCGAACTTAGATTTCTTAAAAAGGTTTTTTCTGTTTCTTTTAGCCTTTCTGAATTTGTTTGGATAAAATAAAAGTCGGTGGCGACTCTTGCTTAACCGCGACATTTCGATCGATAAAAAAGTCAGTTCACCGTATTACATTGGGGAAAAACACTGCGAGGCCCAATCAAAAGGAGTGGATCCCAAGAGTCGTCCAATCAAGGGGCGTCGTATTACAAAACCAAGAATAGGGCTAGCCATCTCAAAATGTGTACTCGATAAAACTGCGTCCAAGCTCATATTAAGGCGAACCTCTGCAAAATACCCAACAAACTGAAGCAAGACATACGATGAAAGGAAAGGATATTCTCATACTTTTACAGTCTTCGATAAATCTCTCTCCCACTACTACGATCTCGAGTTAAAAAACATGTATCGGGAAGTCAGGCTAGCATCACACCCTCACAAACAACCTTATGACATTAAGCAAACTATCTACGCTTTGGTTATCCACGACCCGTCATTGGGGCATTATTAAACATACTAAGTCACGCATCACACATTGGTTAAAATATCCCATACATCAAAACGTCTAGACAATTCAAAAAAACAAAGGGTACCAGGGGATTGGTTCAGGACCTAATGGTCTAGAAGGAGACTGAAACCTAAAGTTCCACTCGAAAACATTCTACGCATAAGCATTACTAGTCGGCATGAGCATAGTCGTTGCATGGCTTAAACAAATTCATTGTGTTATAAGGAGATAAAATCTGGGGATCACCATATATACATACGCATCAGCATACATACATACGCATTAGCATTAGCATATACATATCAACTAGCATGAACATATAGGCATTTATCAATCAACATATACATAAGCATAATCATCATGCATTCAAACCTGGTTTAAGAACCGGCATGTCACATCATTAGATCTTAGCTCATAACCATGCGCGCGAGCATCATCTTCATACATCAACAAGATACCATAAACAAAATCCTTACACATATAACATTTACATTACACATACAGACGGTTCATACATCTACATTGTACAAACGTCAGGGTCACATGCATGTATAGCCGTTATATGTACGTGCACAATATTTATACAAGCATTGTACATACTATGTTTTACACGCTACGCTTTACACACTACATTTTACACGCTACGCTTTACACACTATATTTTACACACCACGCTCTACACACTACGCTTCATGCACGTTACGCTTCATACACGCTACGTTATGCACGCTACACTCCGTGCATACACAATGTACAACACCAAGTTACTAGTCCTTATACTTTTGACTTCTGCGTATGTGTCAAGAAATTTATGAAGATGATTTTGCTAGTACTATAGCAAGTGAATCTTTTTATGTAGATAAGCTTGCTAGCACTATAGCAGGTGAATCTTTTTTATGCAGATAAGCTTGCTGGAATTATAGCAGGTGAATCTTTTTACGCATATAATCTTGCTAGCACTATAGCAGGTGAATCTTTTTATGCAGATAAGCTTGCTAGCACTATAGCGGGTGAAAATTTTTTATGCATATAAGCTTGCTAGAACTATAGAAGGTGAATCCTTTTTATTCAGGTAAGCTTACTAGAACTATAGCAGGTGAATCCTTTGATACACAGGTAGCTTTCTAGAACTATAGCAGGTGAATCCTTTAATATGCATGTAGCTTGCTAGAACTATAGCTGGTGAATTCTTTAATACGTAGATAGCTTGTTAGAACCATAGCAGGTGAATCCTTTAATATGCCAGAAAGCTTGCTAGAACCATAGCAGGTGAATCCTTTACGCATGTAGCTTGCTAGAACCATAGCATGTGAATTCTTTACGCAAGTAGCTTGCTAGAACTATAGAAGGTGAATCCTTTACGCAGGTAGCTTACTAGAACTATAGCAGGTGAACTCTTTATGCAGGTAGCTTGCTTGAACTATAGCAGGTGAATCCTTTATGCAGGTAGCTTGCTAGAACTACAGCAGGTGAGTCCTTTATGCAGGTAGCTTGCTAGAACTATAGCAGGTGAGTCCTTTATGCAGGTAGCTTTCTAGAACTATAGCAGATGATCTTGCTAGCACGATAGCAGGTGAATCTTTTTACGCATATAATCTTGCTAGCACTATAGCAGGTGAATCCTTTACGCATGTAGCTTGCTAGAACCATAGCATGTGAATTCTTTACGCAAGTAGCTTGCTAGAACTATAGAAGGTGAATCCTTTACGCAGGTAGCTTACTAGAACTATAGCAGGTGAACTCTTTATGCAGGTAGCTTGCTTGAACTATAGCAGGTGAATCCTTTATGCAGGTAGCTTGCTAGAACTACAGCAGGTGAGTCCTTTATGCAGGTAGCTTGCTAGAACTATAGCAGGTGAGTCCTTTATGCAGGTAGCTTTCTAGAACTATAGCAGATGATCTTGCTAGCACGATAGCAGGTGAATCTTTTTACGCATATAATCTTGCTAGCACTATAGCAGGTGAATCTTTTTATGCAGATAAGCTTGCTAGCACTATAGCGGGTGAATATTTTTTATGCATATAAGCTTGCTAGAACTATAGAAGGTGAATCCTTTTTATTCAGGTAAGCTTACTAGAACTATAGCAGGTGAATCCTTTGATACACAGGTAGCTTTCTAGAACTATAGCAGGTGAATCCTTTAATATGCATGTAGCTTGCTAGAACTATAGCTGGTGAATCCTTTAATACGTAGATAGCTTGTTAGAACCATAGCAGGTGAATCCTTTAATATGCAAGAAAGCTTGCTAGAACCATAGCAGGTGAATCCTTTACGCATGTAGCTTGCTAGAACCATAGCATGTGAATTCTTTACGCAATTAGCTTGCTAGAACTATAGAAGGTGAATCCTTTACGCAGGTAGCTTACTAGAACTATAGCAGGTGAACTCTTTATGCAGGTAGCTTGCTTGAACTATAGCAGGTGAATCCTTTATGCAGGTAGCTTGCTAGAATTACAGCAGGTGAGTCCTTTATGCAGGTAGCTTGCTAGAACTATAGCAGGTGAGTCCTTTATGCAGGTAGCTTTCTAGAACTATAGTAGGTGAATCCTTTATGCAGATAGCTTGCTAGAACCATAGCAGGTGAATCCTTTACGCAAGTATCTTGCTAGAACTATAGCATGTGAATCCTTTACGCAGGTAGCTTGCTAGAACTCTAAGATGTGATTCTTTTAATACGCGAGTAAGCTCGCTAGAACTATAGCATGTGAATCCTTTAATACGCAGGTAAGCTCGCTAAAACTATAGCAGGTGAATCCTTAATGCAAGAATTTACGAATCTTCGCTATGTAAGTCTCAAGCTTTAGCAAGATAATTCTTTACATCTCTCCAATACACGCACAAGGTAAATTTTGGGGTATTCCATTATTTAATCACTCTTCGATCCGAAAAGCGTGAGACCGGCGTATTCTCACACCCTGTGATCCAAGAATAATTAAATAGGGGCAGCTGTCATACCCCAAAATTTGCCATATTGCTATTACATTTTATTAACAGGGACTTAGTACAAATTATACAAGGGGTGTATATCAAACTAGTGGGCTTGACATCTTGATTGTCAAGCCCATTTCAAAAGAGTAACCATTCTCTAAATTGTCCAATTAAAAAAGATAGGAGTATACATTAAGTAAAAATGTGTATTTAATTGGGCTTATTATTCATAAGAATATGAGGCCCAATTTTAGGATTCAAAATTATTTTTAAACTTGGGTTTTATAAACTTCCTCGGTTTATCTGCAATATTTTGGATTTTGTAATTATTTGTTTCTATCAAAAGTATAATAGTTTACTCTTTAACTTTTTATATTTTAAATAAAAAATATTTGTCTATGCTTCATACACTTTCAATTGACTTTTTATTACAAATAAATAACATAGCAAAATTGGTAAGGAAGCAAGACTTGCAAATAAGAATTTGCGGGTTCGAATCCCATGAGTGACATTTTCACACTTTTTCTCCTATTTTTACCAATTTTCAAAAAATGGGGTGTTGGGCTTTTGGATATGTGTTATTTCTTTTTTGATATTTGTAACCTAAATTTCCCATTATAAATAGGACCTTTGACAATCCTATTTGGGAGACATTTTTTCACAATTTCACGTACAATTTCTCACACACACAAATTCACTTTGCAAAAAACTATTTTTTTCTACGCTTCTCTCCTTCCTCCGAGGGTTTGTCTTAGGGTTATCTTGAACAACCCTAACCCGCCGTTGTCGATTAACTGACAACGGCCGACAAACCCTTTCCCCCTTTCAAACGCAATTTTCAAACCACTTAAACCCAAACATTTTGGCCGATGACTACCTATGAGGCCTCCCTTTAAAAATGTTTTCTTCAAATCTTTCGGCCGATGATGATACATTGAGGCTATTTTTATTTTCACTATACATGACTTTTGGCCTTTGTTCATTGTTGTCTCGATCTGACAATAACTCTGTCAAAACCCTTGGGTTTACCTTTTTGGCCAATGATTAAACCTTTTGGTATGAGGCCACCCTTTTATTTTAAAAAGTATTTTTTTATTATCGTTCATCTTTTTTTTGGCCAATGATGATGCATTGAGGTCACTATTTTATTCTTGCTATGTTTTGTTTTTATTATAGCTATATGTTTTGTCTTAGCCATGGTCATTGTTGTCTCGATCGGACAATGACCCCATCAAAACCTTTGAGGTTTTGCCCTTTTGGCGAAAGGCGTATTATTTTTAATTTATCAGTGAACAATTGTCAAAATTTTTTTTGAAAACCTAAACATAAAGGCTAAATAGGTCCCCTTGAGTACAAGGGAGGCAAAGGGTGCCTAACACCTTCCCTTTGCCTAATTAACCTACTTACCCAAAATCTCAATTTTTCTTTAATTTTAAAGTTTTACCGTTTTTCCTTTAAATAAAAGGGTGGCGGCTCTATTTTATTAAAATTTTTAAGTCGGTTGCCACATATTGGAGTAAACAGTAGGTGATATTTGTCCATATAGAAGCGTTTTAACACTTTCTCTATGTAGCCTTCTTGATGTACAAATATTCCTTTATCCAAATGTTCAATTTGCAAACCTAGACATAATTTTGTCTTTCCTAGATCATTCATCTCAAACTCTTTCTTTAAACAATTCATAGCTTTTGGGAGCTCTTCAAGAGTTTCAATAATATTTATGCCATCCACACAGGAAACTATTATTGCAAATTCTTTTCCTGATCTATTTATAAAAATACTAGGATAAATTGAGTTATTTGTATATCCTTCTCTAAGCAGATATTCACTGAGACGATTATACGATATTCATCCAGATTGTTTCCGTTCATAGAGAGACTTGTTCAATCTTATGGAGTAGCTTTCTCGAGATTTAGAGTTGTGTGCATCTGGTATATTGAACTCTTCAGGGTGTCTCACAAAAATTAATTCCATGTCTTTACAAAAAATCCTTGAGCGACAATTTGAGCTTTGTATCTCACAATTTCACCTTTTTCATTTCGTTTTCGTTTGAAAATCCTTTTGTATCCAACTTGCTTCACACCTTTAGGTGTTTGGACGACATGTCCAAAAAAAATTCTTTTGTAGAGTGGTTTTAATTCTATTTCAATTGTGTCTTTCCATTTTGGCCAGCGCTCACTTTGTCTACGAATTTTGATAGATGTTGATTCTTGATCCTCTCTGACATTTATCACATTTAGTGCTATATTGTATGCAGAAACATCATCAATGTCGACTTCGTTTTGGTTCCATTATATTCCATTTTAGACAAAAATAGTCGAGATCTCCTTATTTTCATGAGTTTCAGATACCTGATCAATCTCTTCTAGAGATGAAATGTTTATTATGTCTGAAGGTTCTTTTAGATTTTCTATATCCTCACTTGGGCCATCTTTATTCTTAGCTCCCTTTCTCGTTTGAGGATTTTTATCTTTGGAACCGATTGGTCTGCCACACTTCAGACATGTTTGAGTCTCATTTGATTGTCCAATAGAGAATATATTTTTTATTAGAGCATTTGTAACTGTTATATGTGATTTAATCACACCTTTTGGATCAGTGAATGCATTTGATAATTGATTTGCTAAGTTTTGCAGTTGAATTATATTTTAAACTTATAGTTCACATTGTTTTGTTCGAGGATCAAGATGAGATAATGATAATTCATTCCAACATATCTCTTTTTCCAACTTCTTACTCTCTTCCCCTAATGCTGGAAAATTTGATTCATCAAAATGACAATCAGCAAAACAAACAATGAATAAATCTCATGTTGTTGGTTCAAGGTACTTTATAATAGATGGAGATTCATATCCAACATATATTCCCCTCCTCCTTCGATAACCCATCTTATTGCATTGTGGTAGAGAAATTGGAACATACACCGCACATCCAAAAATTCTTAGATGGGAAATATTAGGTTCTTTACCAAAAACTAATCGTAAAGGGGAAGAGGTGTGGTAACTCGTTGGCCTAATGCGAATCAATGTTGCAGCATGCAAATTTGCATGTCCCCAAATAGAAACTGGGAGTTTTCATCTCATAATCAGTGGTCTTGCAATTAATTTTATTCGTTTAATAAATGATTCTGCAAGTCCATTTTGTGTATGAACATGTGCTACCGGGTGTTCAATGTCAATTCTAATAGACATACAATACTCATTAAATGCTTGGGATGAAAATTTTGCATCATTATCAAGACGTATTTTCTTGAAAGGATAATCAGAATGAGCTCTTATTCGAATCAGTTGAGCTAACAATCTTGCAAATGCCTGGTTGCGAGTTGACAATAAACAAACTTGTGGCCATCTAGTTGATACATCAATTAAAATTATAAAATATCACCATGTATACGCTCTAAAAAACTGATAGATTCATTTCTAGTTTTTGTTGGTGATGGCCGAATTATCAACTTCCCTTGATAGTAAGAGCTGCATGAGAACTTATTTGATTGAATAATTTCCCTGCTCATTAATTGATGACCACATGAATTTTCAATTATTTTTTCGCATCATTATATAACCGGGATGGCCCAACCGGTCATGCCAAATTAGAAACTTATTATTATTTGTAAACGTCTGGTGTACAATTGTATGTGCTTCAGTTGTACTAATATAAGTTAATCATAGGATAACGCAGATAGCTTTTCCATTATATATTCTGTGTCCGAATTGTGTTTTATAATACAAAGATATTTAATCCCTCCATCATCTCTTGTTTCAATATGGTAGCCGTTTAGGCGGATATATTTGAAACTTAGTAATTTCTATGAGACTTGGAGGAATATAATGCATTATCAATGTGCAATATTGTTCCTCCACGTAACAACATAATGGCTCTTCCGGATCCTTTGATTATTTTCGAGGTGCCAGATATAGTACTGACATTAGTCTTTTGATGCACTAAATTAGAAAAATATCTTTTATTCTTGAGAATTGTGTGGGTTGTTGCACTGTCAGCAAGACACATATCTTCATTATTGATGTTAGTATTCATATTCATTCTAAGAACAATAATAATATTTTAACAATAAGTGATAAGTGCATTTTAAATACACGGGTCATTTAAGCAATTATTATTATTAGAAAATAAAATTCAAAACATTTATAAAAATTTATTAATAAATAAAAATAAATTTCCATAAAAAAATTTCTTGACACTTCTATTTTCAATATGGTGATCAATTCTTCCATCCGACGCATTTTCCAACAATAAGCTCTAAGAAATTGAATGAAGTTCTCAAATTATATAGCAATGATTATATAATCTTTAGCCTCAAATAGCATATTAATGTTGTACAATCATATAATTTCTATGTCATACTCAAACATGAGAAAATTGAAATAGTCATCAGAATCAAAACACATGAATCATGATGAATTATTTCCATCTATGAAATGCGAATTACAATAGTTGCAATTATAGTCCCACTTAATTCCAAAATTATTTATATTTTTCAAAATTAAATCCAGTTATGAGTGACGAGATAGATAATCATACATCATCAACTTAGATACTTGCTCAAATGTGGTAAAATATGGATAAATAGGAATAGATATGATATGTTAATGCACTATTGTATCTAATTTAAAATCTAATATTTATGAGTCGATTAAAATCATCAAACAATAATATTTCAAATAAATTTCAATCTTTTAACACAATGATAAATATAAGGTTTTGTAAATTCTAGTATTTTAAAATAACAACAAATACTCTAGAGTGCCGACTTTAACTAGAAAATTCTCAACTTCCTTCCTTATGAGAAACAAAAAAATTTATCCTCTATCTTAAAAAAAAAAGAAGTAAATAGAGTATTTATTACAAGTTCTTCGTGAACTATAAAATGTTATTTAGTTATCTGGATGCTTTGTTTTATAAGTTCTTCAAAAACTATATAATGTTATTTAGCTATCTTTTAGGATGTTTGATAAGTTCTTCAAAAATTATATAAATAATTTGTTACAAACAATGATCTAAAAATTATAACCATTCTTCTGAGATGCGTTAAAATTATTTATGTCATTCTTCTATAATGATAATCTTTTAGCAACTTTTTAAAATTTCAAAAAATCATCAATAATAATATACTTTTCTTATGTTGAATAACCCACAAAAGTTACAATAATCAAACAAGTTTAAAATATCCAATGCAGTCCAATTTTTGTGTTCTTTTAGTCATATGCCATGATTCAAATCAATAACCACCATTTCACGACATTGATTCAAATCAGCTTATTGAATTTTGAGTGGCACTTAGCTAAAGTTAAATCACTTATAGGTCATACATTGTTCTAAATAATAAAAATTTAGCCTTTTGATTCATTAAAATTTTTCGCGTAAGGGCGTTTGTTAGCATTTTTCACAAATTAATCTCAAGATCAATATGATGTGGTGTGAGTGGTAAATGCTTAGATTTCTTAACAACGTGGTTAAGAGTTTGATCTTTAACAAGAATGGAAGAAAAAAAACCTGTTAGGTGATGATAGCTTTTAAACTGATTCTTAGTCAACTCATGAGATTAGTATTGGTAATTACAGGTTAAAAATTAGTAATCTCATTAGTTGATAATAAACAGACGTTGATGTTACATGTATGTTCGTGACAAATATTACATGTATTATCTTCTCTAAAAGTACTATTTACATTGCAATGTGAGTCTTACTTATAGGACGCAAAAGAGATGGAAAATCACATCGATGAATAGGAAGATGAAAAAGGAGAAGAAAGATGGACATCCACTGTGTGTGTGACACGATCAAATGAGTAATGACACCATATAGATCACGCCTATAAAATTTCACATCAATCAAAAATCATTTGATATGTTAAAGAGATTGAACAAAATTAACGCTTTTTATGAAGTTTTGTAAGAGGTTAATTTTTATGCATCTCGTTGACATGTCAACTAATTTCCAATTTATGTTAAATTTTATAGACATGATCAATATGATAATAGCTTTCAATCTAAAGGTGGATTTTGTTATACGAATATGTGGTAAATAATTATCGGAGGTATCATGTTACTAAATTTGACATATTTGTAATTCAGTTTTATCACATTCAATAATAGCAACCCCTATTCTTTATTCACTCTCTCATTCTTTCTCAATCAAAGTGTCTCACGCATGAACATGGTTTAGGGAAAATACCTAAATCGACATCTTCAGTGTGAAGTCAATATCTCTCATCTCAGATTTTACTTTGAAGATCCAAGCAGTTAAAAGGTAGACACATGTGTTGTGAACCTTCCCTCTAAAAATTAGCTCGGTCCAACGATTTTTGAATCTGGAATCTCTGATTTATTGAAATTGGTTATAGAAAAACGAGAATAAGTTTCTCTTCTATTTTCTCTTGCTGATTTTTATCTCTCTCTCTCTCTCTAAAGCTTAAACTGAATCTCTCCTCTTAAAATAAGTGAGACACAAATGGACTGATATATTTAAACATTTCTCGACATAGGAAGGAAGCTCAAACTCAATCATTATTGTGCTAATTTTCCATCGAAAAAACATATCAAATACTCATCATTTGAAGAACCCTTAGTTGCATAAGATAAATTTTTTATTGTCCTACCATCTTTTTAGGAACAAAATCCTATTACACCACTCTTTCCATCAAATTTCTCACATTACCATGTTTCCAAAAAAAACAAAGTTGTCTAATGTCTTATATAATGTCTTATAGTGCCTCGGTCCTTTGAATGAGCGGAAATATGTATTTCAAAACCAAAAATATTTTTAATAATAATATATACTAAAAATAAATAAAACAATTAATATTAAAATATTAATATATATTAAAATAAATATTATAATTACTATTTATATTAAACAAACTATTTAATTAATAATAAATTATTTAAATTTAATTATATATTTATAAATATTTAGATTATTTAATATTTTATGATTTAAATACAGGTCCGCCGCTGCAATTGGCGAAGCTTTTAATAATTTTATTATTTAATTTCAAATTCACCATTGCACTTGGTGGAGCTTTTGATTATTTTATTATTTAATTTCATAACCGCCACTACATTTACCAGAGCTTTTGATTATTTTATTATTTAATTTTAGGCCTGCCACTGCAATTGGCAGAGCTTTTGATTATTTTTATATTTTTATATTTTTGCTGAGTATTAAATAATTTCATTGCTCTTCTTATAAATAACATTGCTTCCTCAGTTGGTACTCACAACACTTACCACTCATCTCTTTATTTCACTCTTAAATTTATTCGCAAGAATGTTTCCAATGATGAAAAGAGATGCTCATGTTATATTTTCGTAAATAAAGCCTCAGATGAAGATCAAACTCTGGAACACGCAGACCTTCGAGCATTTTCAGAGGCACTTGATCCGCTGGTTAGACGAACACATTCTTGATGGTAAAAAGATAAGGAGAATTGATAGGCAAGTTACAGTGTCCAACTCAAATGGAGTGACTCGTTCCTAGAAACCGGTTAGAAACAATGTTGATGTCCTCATGATGATACTTTGACCAGCTAATATTATCTTGACGATTGTAATATCTTAAATGTTGATGTGTTTGGTAATTATATGTTGTTGGATCAACTAATTGCCTATAGTTTGTGAATTTGCAGAGGTATTTCCTGATGATATAATTGATTTACCACCGGAACAGGAAGTTGAGTTTTCGATTGATTTAGTTCCTGGAACTAGTCCTGTGTCGATGGCTCCATATAGGGTGTTACATGTTGGATTTTGTTGTTTCTTCTTTCATCACCTTCATGCAATTTTCTATAGTTATTTGTCCATAATTCAAGACTGCATTCCACTGTGCACCCATCTCAGCAAATAGTGATATCATCATATAGTATGTTGCACGTACCAAAGCTGTAATGAGTAGATTACGTGTGCCTTTAAAGACTGAGTTCATTGACTTAATGAGGTTCTTTGTCATATGACCCCAACGCCAACCCTCATCAAATGCCCTCGTCCACTTTTCTACAGGAATATTGTCTAACCACCTTAAAGCATCACCATTATCCATGCCATAGTTGGAAAGACCATTACAACCAAGAGCGTCGTTAATGACAAAATCACCATAAAACTGTTTTAGAGGGCAAAATCATGCCAGGAGAATGTAAACCGAGCAGAGAATACATGGCATGGTATGCATGTGTGTCAAATTTGTATCTATCACAAAATAGATTTTTATTTGACCCTTGTAACCAACCCTCGTCTTCAAACTTCCAACAAACCCGACAACCTTTCACTAACACCCAAAAACCTTTCACGAACACCCAACAACATTTCCTTAACACCTAACAACCTTTCATTCCAACCCAACCACCTTATACCCCAAGCCAACATTATCATCAACAAAAATCATATACATCATACACCCAACCACATACACCATTCCCACAACCTACCACTACCCCAACCTACCAACACCTCTACTACCAAACACCCCAACACAACCCACCATGTCCCAACATAACCCATCTACATCGTACATTCAACCACAATACCACAACTACCAAACACCCCAACAACAAATGCCTTTTTCTCAATCACAACAATTTACCTTGAGTTCATCACAAGAGCATTATGTCCCCATGGAAGCCTCAATTCCTACCACCACCTAACAAAATTGGAATAACGAGGAAACTAGATTAAGTTATGGAAGTGCGACGGCAGCTAACTTTATCAGTGAAATGGTTGAAGAATTGTATGATCGTGGATATGACGTAGTGCCTTATACTCAGCCATCAAATGATGAAGTTCCTCGTAGAACGTCTACGAGAATTGGACAACCTCCTTACCAGTGTTTTAAAAATCGGACCGGTCATCGAACCGGTGAGGGTGCTGGGTCACTGGTTTATCGGTCGAACCACTGGGTCACTGGTCGAACCGCACGATTAAACCGGATTAAACCGGATAACTCGGTTGAATAGACCTGTCATTATATAGGTATAAAACCGGTCGAACCGGATGATTCAGTCTCTAAAAAAATATAACTAGCTTTTAAATTTTTTAAAAATATCATATCATAAATTCACAATTTCATAACTTAAATTCAAATTTTAAACAAATGTATCATACATAACAAAATAGTAAAAAATTACAAAGTCTAATTGCAAACAAAGTCTAATTACAACATAATCTAAACAAAGTCTAATTACAACATAATCTAATTGAATAATTTATAACAAAATAACTCCAATGTGTACCAAATTTAATTAAAAATAGGATCCTCCTAAAAAGAAAATCAAATAAAATTCAATATATTTATGCTATTTAAGAAAATTTAATAGAAAGATAACAAATAGACAATAAAGTTTTTAATTTGTCACTAAAAAACTATGTGAGAATGCTATTTAAGTAATACACTACTAAATATATTAAAATAAAGTTAAAAAAAAAGTTTAAAAGAAATGTTAAAAAAAAGTTTAAAAAAAAAACAAAAAAAAAAGCAATTAAACCGCTGGTTTTCCGGTTTTCACCGGTTTAATGGCATACCCGATCCAACTGTTGAACCAGACCGATTACCTGGCCGATTCCCGATTCGACCGGTCTGACCGGTCGGTCCGGTCCGGTTTTTAAAACACTGCTCCTTACTGTAGAACCAACCATCGGTTACACGGACCGGGTCAAGATCGCCATTAAATATCATTTATTGTAATCATATTGTAATCTTATTTTATTTATCAATTAAATATATTTTAATTATATAAAATATTATTATTATAAATCATTTCCACATATTTTAAATTTATTATAATTCATATTTTATTTTTAATATTTTATAAAAACCCATTACATTAATATGAATTTAAAAATTAATTTTAAAAAAAATCGTTTTAGAGATTTTCACCATAGCATTGGGCTGAGCCTCTTATTTCTTTAACATCTCCGCCCATTCAATTGATGAATTAAGAAAAATAAGCACACGTTCGCCTATCTAATTGGTAAAGTAAGAAAAATGAACACACCTTCGTCCAATCAATTCGCGGAGGTTTATATCAATTATAGAAATTTTTTAAAATTATACTATTTTCGGAATATTGATGGAAAGAGAGGTATGATGAGATTTTATTCCTAAAAACACAATAGGACAAAAAAAATCGCATATGATCATATAGCTTAAATGAAAATGACATGTTGAAATGCTTTTGAATCACAATACCTTTACTATAAGAAGTTTCCTTCATATTTATAGGACTTTTTGTATGAATGACCACGTGGGCTTTAAAGAAATTAAAGCAATTATAAATCTGTAAATTCCAAATGGAATCCAATAAAATTGAAGGTAATTTAAACATAAAAGATCATTACAAATTTGTAAACTCTAAATAGTTTAGATGCGACTTAATAAAAAATTGAGATAAAAATTATTCACACTAATAATTTCAAAGATACTTAATAATTTCAAAGAAACTTTCAATTCTTAATATTGGATAGGAACTTTTAAAAGAGGTCACTAAAGCAATCATAAAGATGAAACTATGAGTCCATGTTTTCTTTTAGTATGTAAAATGAATCTCAGTCTATGCCAAGAGTTTACATTTCACATATATTTATGCTAAGATATCTTTTCTTTGGAATGTTCAAGTTAATAACATTGGACAAAGAAATTTCTTCATGAGCGCTAACGGCTATTTTCTGGACGATAACGGCTAATTGATTCCTCCTTCTCCGTCACCTCTCTTTGCCACTGTCTGCTTCTATCCCTCATCGCTATGGATGCGGCTCTCCTCTTTCTTGAAGTCCACCTGACTGCATCGCCCGCTGTTAACAACCCCGTGAATAAAAGCTCCTTCGTGGCGAAATCATTTTCTATCGTTGTCTCCGATAACGTTTGTGGCATTCCCCTTAGCCAATTCTCCCAGTCATGTGTTAAAGGGGATAGACTCTCCATTACGATACCGGAGGAAGAATATAAGTTGGGAGTAAAAGATTGTAAGCATCATCTTCATAGAAGAATCATGTGGCCGAAAGGCTCGATGTAACAGCCCGTTTTTTTATGGTATTTATTTTATTATAATATTTTATACCTTTGGTGTGTTAATTAATTATTTAACTATTATGAGACTTAATTATTAATTTAATTAATTTAACTTGAGTACATTGTGTTTAATAGAATTAATTAAGTTATTAGAGAGTTAGATTAATTGGGCCTATTTATTGGAGTGATAAGCAATTAGGGGGTGTTATTAATTTTAACGCCCAATATAATAAATAAAGATAGTAAGAGAGGAAATAAGGGGTAGAGGTATCATTTATCATTTTGCTGGTTTTTGAAGAATAGAAGTGGAGGAGAGGAACAAGAAGAGGAACTAGGGTTTTGGAGGAGAAATCAAGAGGTAAGGGGGAGAATCCCAAATCATTGTGGGCTAGTATAATGGGGTGATTGGTAGATTAATATAGTTATATTTGTTCATGGTGAATCTTATAAAATATGTGTTTAATCTCTATTAGTATACTGGAATTTTGAAACCAAAATTTAGACCGAAAATGAATAGTACTGTGTTCATATAACCATGAAAATGAAGTGGAATAGGAATGAATTATAGGTCACCGAGTGACATCACCACAGGGTGATGATGACCGGAAACAATGCCTACAGGCGCGACTGTATACCTCCCACCCTGAATCATGCCGTGTCCCCACTTGTCTTGTTTGTCTTCATTCATTCTGGCTGTTGAAGTTTCTTTTCTTTTTTTTCTATTGGCCGAATAGTAACTAGAGTCACATTAAGTTGCTGAGAATTGACTTGTAACACTTATTTATTAGAAGTGACTTAGGCTACTAGGTATGTGTGTATTTATAAAAAGAAGAAACTCAATACACATGTGGATAGAAAGTAACAATATGAGTCACCAATAATGATGCATTGGTAGACTCGCTACAGCATTAGTTAGAACCACTTGTTATTTAGTAAAACCACAGCCACTGTTCCTTCTTCTGGCCAATGGAAGGATCCGAAAATAAACACCTCTTGCTTTGATGAACATGCTAATACCACTTACTGTACATTTAATAATGATGTACCATTGGTCAATTGAAGAGAAATGGATACCACTTGTAATACTTCTTTTACTGTACCGTATTTTGGCTTGGGAAAAAAATGAACTAGCACCTTCCTCCTTTATCCCTCTAATGCACCGCCCTATAGCTGTCCTTGGCCAATTAAAAGGAACATGAGGTACCAACACATTAATAATAGAAGTGCTAGCATTTCTAGCTAGTTGTTTAGTTAACCACGTGAGAAAATGTGTGAGGGATTAAATGAGAAATACTGCTGTTTGATTATTATTTGGCTAAAGAAAAATGTGAGCTACCATCTTACTTATTGATGGAAATATGTGATGAATATATATATATATATATATATATATATATATATATATATATATATATATATATATATATATATATATATATATTAATTAATACATGAATATATTCTTTAACTATTTTCTTTTGATTGAAATTTCTATGAGTTAGTTAAATGGTACCCTCCTAATGACTCTTAGTTTATTATGAAAAGAGTAAATTATATATAATTGATAATTTATGAGTTAGTATGTGATAGTATTAATTACTAAATGCTAATTGGAATGGTGGATTGACAATGGTGTGTTGACTATTATATGTGAATAATGCTTATGTGATGAGAATGTTTTGTACAATATTGTGGATAATTCATAGAGTGAATTATTGTGATATGCTAAATATTAAGATGGTAGAGATGATCTTAATTGCATATGTTTGAGTAACATTGTACATACATTCATATCATGGTGTGCCTTGAAACAAAGGTGGTTTGCTTTGAAACAAAAGCGAGGCTTAGATTCTAGAGTGAATCGGAGGCGGTAAACTATATGTTTACAATTGGGTGGGCTTTGGTCTTGTCCGGATCGGAAGCGTGGCCTAGATTCTAGATATTGAATCGGGAGGCGGTGAAACTTTGGGTTCACAATTCGGTACCACATGCATAGCGTCACATACCTTGCATTGAGTCACATTAAAATTATGCGATGATTGAATATGTGAAGTTGATGTAAGTTATGATATGTGTATGAGCTTGATAATTGAAATGTGTGATGTTGGATACATGTCGTGGTAAAGATGTGACCATGTGATAATCGTAGTTGAATGCATAATTGAGAAGATAATATTGATATTGAATTGATATTATTCTTGTGTTTATCGATTACTTGTTAACATGTGAAATGTGTATTGTTTAATTGCTATTTATAAGGTTATGTATGATGTGACTTAACTTATGAAATTATTAATTTAACCATTGTATTCCGTTATACTTTCTTCATAACGATTCGTATTCTCACCCTTCTGTTTTAATGTTGCCCTCGTTTGGCGACATGCAGGTTCTGGAGTTTAGTAGCCGCGTGTGACCTAGCCGGAGGTTCTTCCTTGGTTATTGGAGACTAGGTAGTGAGTCGATGCTCTGGTCATGTAACACTGGGTAGACTAGGTGTATTGAACTCATGTTATATTTGCGTATGTATTATGCTATGACTTATGAACTTATTTATTGGTTACATGTCTTTTAAGAGGCTTACAAGCCAAAACTTTGATTATGTTTTATATTGAATTGAGACTATTAGTCGATGTATGATCATGGTATGGGACATGAATCATTATGAATCACATGAGTATCATATTTTCCGCTGTGAATGCATATCCAGGTTAAATTGTGATTCTATATTGAGTGTTATCAAAATGACCAGGAGTATTGTGATGTATAGATAAATGCTGTCAGTTTTTTTTTGGTTTTTAGTTCTTCTAAAAGAATCGGTGTGACGCCCTTTTGAATTATATGCATGTTATTCTCTGATTTATGTTAAATATTTTGGGGTATAAAAAGGGGTGTTACATTAGTGGTATCAGAGCCTGGTCGACCAGTTGGTCAATAGTCGTTAATGTTTTCTTATCTTGTTGTATTTGATTTGTGTATCTGACACGATCGATACTGTTTGTCTGGTTGTTTGGTTGTCTAGGATGATGGTTGCAGGCAGGAATGATGATGCGATTGCTGAGGCATTTGCGATGTTGGCTGGTGCTATTGGTCAGATTCCTCCAGCGAATGCGGGTAACCGGAACGGGGATGATGATGAGTACCGTGCTTTAGGGAGATTCCAGAGGAACAATCCTCTTGTCTTTGAGGGTGAACATGAACCAGATAAAGCTCAAGCTTGGCTGAAGGCGATTGAGAAGATCTTTAGAGTTATGAACTGTACTGATGCTCAGAAAGTGCAGTTTGGTACTCATATGCTGGAAAAGGAAGCTGAAGATTGGTGGAACAACACTCTTCAGAGGTTTGAAGAAGACGGCATTGAGGTTACTTGGGATCTTTTCCGTGATGTTTTCTTGGAGAATTATTTTCCAGAAGATTGTCGTGGGAAGAAAGAGGTGGAGTTCCTTGAGTTGAAGCAAGGAAATGGTACTGTTGTTGTTTATGCTGCTAAGTTTCAGGAGCTTATCAAGTATTGTCCTCACTATAATACTGCTAATGCTGAGAGGTCTAAATGCTTGAAGTTTGTGAATGGCTTGAGACATGATATCAAGAAGGCTATTGGTTACCAACAGATTACCCGTTTTACTGAATTGGTTAACAAGAGTCGGATTTATGATGAGGACAGTAGAGAGAGTGCTTCTCTCTACAAGAGTTTGAAAGGAAAGAATCAGGATCGTGGGAAACCGTATGATGACAAGAGGAAACAAACTGGTTTTGGCAAGAAGCCAAGTTGGGGAGGATCTTCTACTCAACTTAAGTGTTTCAAATGTGGAGTTGAGGGTCATAAAGCTGCTGAGTGCAAGAAAGAGGTTACTACTTGTTTCAAGTGTGGCAAGTATGGTCACATAGCTACTAATTGTAGAGGTGGTTTGAATGTGACTTGTTTCAACTGTGGAGAGAAAGGCCATGTTAGTACAAAATGCGACAAACCAAAGAAGGAGCAAGCAAAAGGAAAAGTGTTCGCATTGTCTGGTGCGGGAGCCGCTACTGATGAGAGGCTAATTCAAGGTACGTGCTTCATTAATGGTACACCTTTGATTGCTATTATTGATACCGGTGCGACACATTCTTTCATTTCCTTGGATTGTGCTAGAAGATTGAATCTTGTATTATCTGATATGCGTAGATGTATGGTTATTAATACACCTGCTATGGGTTCTGTTTCTACTTCTTATGTATGTCTGAATTGTCCATTGAGTATCTTTGGTAGGGATTTCGGAATCGATTTAGTTTGTCTTCCTTTAGAACAACTTGATGTGATTTTGGGCATGAATTGGTTGGAATTTAATCGTGTGTATATCAACTGTTTTGATAAGACGGTCATCTTTCCTGAGAATTGTATTAAAGAAGATTTATTCTTGTCCACTAAGCAAGTCGACGAATCAGTTCAAGGTGGAGCTGAATTGTTTATGTTGTTAGCAACCTTAGATGTGCGAGAGAAGAGAACCATTGAGGAATTGCCTATAGTTTGTGAATTTGCAGAGGTATTTCCTGATGATATAATTGATTTACCACCGGAACGGGAAGTTGAGTTTTCGATTGATTTAGTTCTTGGAACTAGTCCTGTGTCGATGGCTCCATATAGGATGTCCGCTTCAGAGTTGAAGAGTCAACTAGAAGAATTGCTTGAGAAGAGATTTATTCGTCCTAGTGTATCGCCGTGGGGTGCACCTGTTCTATTGGTCAAGAAGAAAGAAGGTTCGATGAGATTATGTGTTGATTATAGACAATTGAACAAAGTGACGATTAAGAACCGATATCCACTTCCGAGAATCGATGACTTGATGGATCAATTAGTTGGAGCATGTGTGTTTAGCAAGATTGATTTGAGGTCTAGTTATCATCAGATTCGCGTTAGAGCTGAGGACATTCAGAAAACTGCTTTTCGGACGAGGTATGGTCATTACGAATATTCTGTGATGCCGTTTGGTGTGACTAATGCACCTGGCGTGTTCATGGAGTATATGAATAGGATCTTTCATGACTACCTGGATAAGTTTGTTGTGGTATTCATTGATGACATCTTGATTTACTCTAAGAGTGAAGAAGAGCATGCTGAGCACTTGAGGGTTGTTTTGTCCGTGTTGAAAGAGAAGAAGTTGTTTGCTAAGCTATCTAAATGTGAGTTTTGGTTAAGTGAAGTAAGTTTCCCCGGGCATGTGATTTCAAGTGGTGGTATTTCTATTGATCCTTCGAAGATGGAAGCTGTATCTCAATGGGAAGCTCCTAAGTCTGTTGCTGAGATTAGAAGTTTTCTTGGTTTAGCTGGTTATTACAGGAAGTTCATTGAGGGGTTTTCGAAGTTGTCGTTACCGTTGACGCACTTGACTAGGAAAGGGCAAGCCTATATTTGGACTTCGCAATGTGAAGAGAAATTCCAAGAACTTAAGAGAAGATTGACTTCTGCTCCCATATTGATTTTACCGGATCCGTTAGAACCTTTCGTGGTATACTGTGATGCTTCTTTGTTGGGATTGGGAGGTGTTCTAATGCAAAAGGGACAAGTTGTAGCTTATGCTTCAAGGCAACTCAAGGTTCATGAGAGGAATTATCCTACACATGATTTGGAGTTAGCAGCTGTGGTGTTTGTATTAAAGCTCTGGAGACATTATTTGTTTGGATCAAGGTTTGATGTGTTTAGTGATCACAGGAGCTGGAAGTACTTGTTCGATAAGAAAGAGTTGAATATGAGACAAAGAAGATGGTTAGAGTTCTTGAAGGACTACGATTTTGGTTTAAACTATCATCCTGGTAAGGCGAATGTTGTGGCCGATGCATTGAGTAGGAAGTCATTGCACATGTCTATGTTGATGGTTCGAGAGTTTGAATTATTGGAACAATTTAGAGACTTGAGTTTGCTATGCGAAGAAACTTCTAGTGGTGTGATGCTTGGTATGATGAAGCTTACTAATGGTATTTTGGATGAGATTCGAGAGGGACAGAAATCTGATTTGGGTTTGGTTGATCGATTCACATTGATTAATCAAGGAAGAGGTGGTGACTTTCGGATTGATGAGAATGGTATTATGAGGTGTCGTGATCGGGTTTGTGTTCCAGATGTTGCGGACTTGAGAAAGAGGATTCTTGAGGAAGGGCATAGAAGTGGTTTGAGTATTCATCCTGGTGCTACTAAAATGTATCAAGATTTGAGGAAGATGTTTTGGTGGCAAGGTATGAAGAAGGACATAGCAGAATTTGTGTATTCTTGTTTGACTTGTCAAAAGTCAATGATTGAACATCAAAAACCGTCTGGTTTGATGCAACCGTTATCTATTCCCGAGTGGAAATGGGATAGTATCTCCATGGATTTTGTCTCTGGTTTGCCGAGGACATCGAGTAATTATGAGGCGATTTGGGTAATTGTAGATCGGTTGACTAAATGTGCTCATTTTATTCCGATGAGGATGGATTATTCAATGGAGAGACTTGCTAAGTTATACATCGAGAGAATTGTGTGCTTGCATGGTATTCCATCGAGTATTGTTTCTGATAGAGATCCGAGGTTCACTTCGAGAATTTGGGAAGGTTTGCAAAGTGCATTGGGTACGAAGTTGCATTTGAGTTCAACGTATCATCCGCAAACCGATGGTCAAACGGAGAGGACTATTCAATCACTTGAAGATCTTTTAAGGTCTTGTGTTTTGGAACAAGGAGGAAATTGGGATAGTTTCTTGCCTTTGATCGAGTTTACTTATAATAATAGTTTCCATTCAAGTATTGGAATGGCACCTTTCGAAGCGCTTTATGGTAGGAGGTGTATAACTCCTTTATGTTGGTATGAGTCGGGAGAGAGTGTTGTGGTTGGACCCGAATTGATTCAAGAGACTACGGATAAGATTAAGATGATTCAAGAGAAGATGAAGGCTTCTCAAAGTCGCCAAAAGAGTTACCATGATAAGAGAAGGAAAGCTCTTGAGTTTGAGAAGGATGATCATGGGTTTCTTCGTGTTACGCCGATAACGGGAGTTGGTAGAGCGTTGAAGTCGCGTAAGTTGACGCCACGTTTTATTGGCCCTTACCAAATTTCGGAAAGGGTGGGTGAAGTAGCTTATCGGATTGCGTTGCCACCGTCTCTTTCTAATATCCATGATGTGTTCCATGTGTCTCAATTGAGGAGATATATTGCGGACCCATCGCATGTTGTTCAGTTGGACGATGTTCAAGTAAGAGATAATTTGACGGTTGATACAACACCTATGCGAATTGAAGATCGTGAAGTGAAGAAGCTTCGTGGCAAGGAGATCGCTTTGGTGAAAGTGGTATGGGGCAGATTCGCCGATGGCAACATCACTAGGGAACTCGAGGATAAGATGAGGGAATCGTATCCGGAGTTATTCGTTTGAGGTAATTTTCGAGGCCGAAAATCTTTTAAGTTGGGGAGAGTTGTAACAGCCCGTTTTTTTATGGTATTTATTTTATTATAATATTTTATACCTTTGGTGTGTTAATTAATTATTTAACTATTATGAGACTTAATTATTAATTTAATTAATTTAACTTGAGTACATTGTGTTTAATAGAATTAATTAAGTTATTAGAGAGTTAGACTAATTGGGCCTATTTATTGGAGTGATAAGCAATTAGGGGGTGTTATTAATTTTAAAGCCCAATATAATAAATAAAGATAGTAAGAGAGGAAATAAGGGGTAGAGGTATCATTTATCATTTTGCTGGTTTTTGAAGAATAGAAGTGGAGGAGAGGAACAAGAAGAGGAACTAGGGTTTTGGAGGAGAAATCAAGAGGTAAGGGGGAGAATCCCAAATCATTGTGGGCTAGTATAATGGGGTGATTGGTAGATTAATATAGTTATATTTGTTCATGGTGAATCTTATAAAATATGTGTTTAATCTTTATTAGTATACTGGAATTTTGAAACCAAAATTTAGACCGAAAATGAACAGTACTGTGTTCATATAACCATGAAAATGAAGTGGAATAGGAATGAATTATAGGTCACCGAGTGACATCACCACAGGGTGATGATGACCGGAAACAATGCCTACAGGCGCGACTGTATACCTCCCACCCTGAATCATGTCGTGTCCCCACTTGTCTTGTTTCCCTTCATTCATTCTGGCTGTTGAAGTTTCTTTTCTTTTTTTTTCTATTGGCCGAATAGTAACTAGAGTCACATTAAGTTGCTGAGAATTGACTTGTAACACTTATTTATTAGAAGTGACTTAGGCTACTAGGTATGTGTGTATTTATAAAAAGAAGAAACTCAATACAATTGTGATAGAAAGTAACAATATGAGTCACCAATAATGATGCATTGGTAGACTCGCTATAGCATTAGTTAGAACCACTTGTTATTTAGTAAAACCACAACCACTGTTCCTTCTTCTGGCCAATGGAAGGATCCGAAAATAAACACCTCTTGCTTTGATGAACATGCTAATACCACTTACTGTACATTTAATAATGATGTACCATTGGTCAATTGAAGAGAAATGGATACCACTTGTAATACTTCTTTTACTGTACCGTATTTTGGCTTGGGAAAAAAATGAACTAGCACCTTCCTCCTTTATCCCTCTAATGCACCGCCCTATAGCTGTCCTTGGCCAATTAAAAGGAACATGAGGTACCAACACATTAATAATAGAAGTGCTAGCATTTCTAGCTAGTTGTTTAGTTAACCACGTGAGAAAATGTGTGAGGGATTAAATGAGAAATACTGCTGTTTGATTATTATTTGGCTAAAGAAAAATGTGAGCTACCATCTTACTTATTGATGGAAATATGTGATGAATATATATATATATATATATATATATATATATATATATATATATATATATATATATATATATATATATATTAATTAATACATGAATATATTCTTTAACTATTTTCTTTTGATTGAAATTTCTATGAGTTAGTTAAATGGTACCCTCCTAATGACTCTTAGTTTATTATGAAAAGAGTAAATTATATATAATTGATAATTTATGAGTTAGTATGTGATAGTATTAATTACTAAATGCTAATTGGAATGGTGGATTGACAATGGTGTGTTGACTATTATATTTGAATAATGCTTATGTGATGAGAATATTTTGTACAATATTGTGGATAATTCATAGAGTGAATTATTGTGATATGCTTAATATTAAGATGGTAGAGATGATCTTAATTGCATATGTTTGAGTAACATTGTACATACATTCATATCATGGTGTGCCTTGAAACAAAGGTGGTTTGCTTTGAAACAAAAGCGAGGCTTAGATTCTAGAGTGAATCGGAGGCGGTAAACTATATGTTTACAATTGGGTGGGCTTTGGTCTTGTTCGGATCGGAAGTGTGGCCTAGATTCTAGATATTTAATCGGGAGGCGGTGAAACTTTGGGTTCACAATTCGGTACCACATGCATAGCGTCACATACCTTGCATTGAGTCACATTAAAATTATGCGATGATTGAATATGTGAAGTTGATGTAAGTTATGATATGTGTATGAGCTTGATAATTGAAATGTGTGATGTTGGATACATGTCATGGTAAAGATGTGACCATGTGATAATCGTAGTTGAATGCATAATTGAGAAGATAATATTGATATTGAATTGATATTATTCTTGTGTTTGTCGATTACTTGTTAACATGTGAAATGTGTATTGTTTAGTTGCTATTTATAAGGTTATGTGTGGTGTGACTTAACTTATGAAATTATTAATTTAACCATTGTATTCCGTTATACTTTCTTCATAATGATTCGTATTCTCACCTTTCTGTTTTAATGTTGCCCTCGTTTGGCGACATGCAGGTTCTGGAGTTTAGTAGCCGCGTGTGACCTAGCCGGAGGTTCTTCCTTGGTTATTGGGGACTAGGTAGTGAGTCGATGCTCTGGTCATGTAACACTGGGTAGACTAGGTGTATTGAACTCATGTTATATTTGCGTATGTATTATGCTATGACTTGTGAACTTATTTATTGGTTACATGTCTTTTTAGAGGCTTACAAGCCAAAACTTTGATTATGTTTTATATTGAATTGAGACTATTAGTTGATGTATGATTATGGTATGGGACATGAATCATTATGAATCACATGAGTATCATATTTTCCGCTGTGAATGCATATCCAGGTTAAATTGTGATTCTATATTGAGTGTTATCAAAATGACCAGGAGTATTGTGCTGTATAGATAAATGTTGTCAGTTTTTTTTTGGTTTTTAGTTCTTCTAAAAGCATCGATGTGACGCCCTTTTGAATTATATGCATGTTATTCTCTGATTTATGTTAAATATTTTGGGGTATAAAAAGGGGTGTTACACGCGACACCCCTAACAGTTGCGAATTTGAAAGCTAAGCTTATGGTTCTTTGGCCATCTATAGGGAAATGGGGTGTCACCTTTCTGGAAAAGGGGTTTTTTTAGTTCCCTTTTTCTTTGTTGGAAGACGTTCAACGGGTTCGTTCGGTGAGTGCTTGGAACTTACCTCAAGGAGTACTCAAACTATTCCCTTGGACAAAGGACTTTACTCCGGCAACTTTGAAACAGACCTCTGCCCAAGTTTGGATCAGGATCCCTGGTCTCTCCCAGGAATACTGGAGACCTAGAATCATCTTCGCCATTGCAAGTAGCATTGGAACAACTATTTGTATTGAATTTGACTCGAACAAATCGGCATTTGAAAGGCCGTTCGGGCATTGTGTCTGAGTGCTTGTGGACCTGGACATGATGAAGGAATTGACTTATAAAATTTTGGTAGAAAGAATTGGTTTCACATTCTTTGTGGATGTGGAATACGAGAAGCTACCGGATTTCTGTAACTTTTGTTCTTGCATTGGGCATGTTGCAGACAATTGCAAAAGAAAAGAATTGCAAAAGGAGCATGCAAAGGAACTAGAGAAAAGAGCAAAAATGGGTAAATAAGTCTACTTGCCCAAAAATACTACTATAGCTGAGAAGCCTGGAGGGATTGTAAGCGTTGATAAGTCGCATGTGGATGTCCAACTTGATAATTTGAATGCTGGTGAAACATCCAATCCTCCTCGAGACACCCAAGGGGCCTTAGCTCCAGAGAAGGAAACACAGGGTATAAATAACAATTACACTCCTAGTGATAATGATGATAAATCAGATAGTGAGTATGTGGATGCTACTTTGTTGGTGGAATTTGTCCTGGAGACCCAAATTGGCCCAGCACACTGGGCTCAGGTCATTGACTTTTTGAATGAATCATGGGCAAACATGGCTGAAATGGAGAAAAATGATGACCTTGGTATTGACATCTTCCCTGACAAGGACTTCCAGTTAGTTTTCAACAAAAAGGAGGAATAAAAAAGCTTTATCCTTAAGCAATACTAGGCAAAGGTCTAGTCCTAACAAACTTACCTTATGATTTGCCTCTTTTGGAATGTTAGAGGCATTGCTAATAAAGCCTTAAGGTTTGCACTTAAGAATATGATCCTTAACAACAAGTCAGATTTTGTCTTTCTTGCTGAACCGTGGATGAAGTTTGAAAATTTCCCTCATAGATGGCTAGACAGGTTAGACTTCAATATTTTTGCTGTTAATAATAGGGATAGCCTTATGCCTAATATTTAGTGCTTTTGTAAATCTAATCTTGTGCCTACTATTGTTTACTCTGATGATCAGCACATTGATTTCACCATTGATACACATAACACTACTTTAGGTTTCTCTGTAATCTATGCTTCTACAAGCTATATTCACATAAGAGACCTTTGAAACTCTTTGAATAACCTCCCTAGTAATATTCCCTGGACTTTTGTGGGAGATTTCAATGTTATAGTGTCTTCCTCTAAGTATAAAGGCAGTCACCAACCGGCTAAAGTCCTTATGGAGGATTTCTTTAATTGGTCTGACACTAACAATTTGATTCACATTCCCTTCTTGGTAATTCTCTCACTTGGTGCAATGGGAAAAGAGGTAGACATAGGACTAAAAAGAGACTTAATAGAGCTATTTGCAACATTGCTATGTTGGACTCTTGCAATTCTGTTGTCTGTCACACACTCACTAAGTCTAAATCAGATCACTATCCCATAATGGTTTCCATTAGGCTAGAGGAAGCTGTTTTTAGAAGTCAATTTAAATTCTTAAAATATGGGCATTACATGATGATTGTGAAAGACTAATTATGGACGTTTGGAAAGAAAAGGCCTATGGCTGCCCCATGTTTATCCTTGCATCCAAACTTAAGTCCCTCAAGGCTAGTCTTAAGGCTTGGAATAAAAACACTTTTGGGAATGTTAAAAATAGAGTTAACATGGCTGAGAGGAATCTAAAAGAGATCCAATCAGACATCAAAAACTTTGGTTACTCTAATTTTTTGCAGGTTAAAGAAATCAAAGCTCAGCTAGAATTTGAAAAAGCTCTCAACCTGGAAGAGGAGCTATGGAAGGAAAAATCCCGTATAAATTGGAACTTGCAAGGTGATAGAAATACAAACTTTTACCATACTTATGCTAAGATAAAAAGGAAAACTAAAATGATAAACTCTCTTATAATTGATAATAACATTGAAACTGACACTGTTACTCTGGAAAATCACATTGAAGATCATTTTATGAAGCTTTTTAATTTTGATTTTGTTATAGAAGATTCTGATCTGGTTAACAGAGTTATTCCTAAGCTTTTTATTAAGCAAATGAATGATAGGCTTTTGTGTATGCATAGTCCTGATGAGATACACAGGGCAGTGCTTAATCTTAATATAGATTCTGCCCCTAGCCCGAATGGTTTTGGTGCTTTATTCTATGTCAAGTTTTGGGACATAATCTAAACTGATGTCATCAATGCTGTTAATTAATTCTTCCTTACTGGGTGGATTCTTCCCAACTTCAATGCTAACAATTTAATTATGCTGCCCAAGACTAAAGAGGCTAGTAGTATTGGTCACTATAGACCAATTTCCATTGCCAACTTCAAGTATAAGATTATCTCTAAAATTCTTGCTGACAAGATATCTATTATTCTTCCTTTCTTGGTTTCTCCTGAGAAAAATGGCTTCATAGGTGGTAGAAACATCAAGGATGGTATATGCCTTGCTTTTGAAGCCATTAACATCCTAGGTAACAAAAGCTTTTGTGGGAATGTTGCTCTCAAAATTGACATCACTAAAGCCTTTGATTCCCTTAATTGGAATTTCCTTATTAAAACTCTTAAGGCTTTTGGTTTCAATCCTAAATTTTTCTCTTTGATCCAAACTATTTTGAAATCTTATAGTTTATCTCCTCTCCTCCCCTCTTTTGCTTAGTTGAGGATGTCCTCAAAAGAGGAATTTCTGACTTGGTGAACAAGAATAAAATGAATCTCATACAGGCTAACATACATTGTAGGGTACCCTCTCATACTTTCTTTGTCGATGCCATTATGATTTTTTGTAGGGGATATGTGAAATCTATCACTGCAATTTCCAATCTCTTGAAGGATTATGCCTCTTGCTCTGGTCAAATCGGTAACACTAATAAATCTATCATATATGCAGGAGAAATGTCCCATGACAGACATAGCAGGCTGGCTGATATCATTGGCTTTACTATAAACCACCCTCCTTTCATTTACTTTGGTGTTTCTATTTTTATAGGCAAACATGAAGCTAAATACTTCTCCTTTCTTGCAGATAATATCAAAATCAAGTTGGCTTCTTGGAAGGCGACTATGCTTTCTATGGCTGGAAGGCTCATGCTGGTGAAGTCTGTCATACATAGTATGATGGTACACTGTATAAGTATCTACAATCTTCCTGCTAGTCTCACCAGCAATATTGATCGTTTAATGCGAAACTTTATATGGAGTGGAAATGTGGACAAGAAAAAACTAGTCTCTATGGTTTGGAAAAAGTGATGCTCTAGTCCTTTTGATGGAGGTCTTGGTATTATTTCTCTAAAGAATTCAATGTTGCCTCCAATATTCATCTTTTTTGGAAATTCATGAATCAACATTAAGCTTGGGTGAATTTGCTTACTGCTAGAGTTAAAAAGAGAGGGAAGCTTATCAATCACTCCATTAAGTCGTCTTTATGGAAAGGATTCAAGGAAGTTCATGAGATGGTGATAGAAAAGTGTATTTGGATTATTGGAAATGGTAAAACAATTAATTTCTGGAGAGATAATTGGGTTGGGGAGGTCCTAACTGAAAAATTTAAAATCCCTGCGAAGTTTCATTCAAGCCTAAACAAATATATTGTCGAGTTTTGGAAGAATCAAGCCTGGTCCCTTCATCCAAACATCACTCAAGATTTTCCAGGGTTGCTGCCTTTCATCTCCAACTACAGTGTTGTTGAGTTACTTGTTGATGACTTGCTTGCGTGGAAAGAGGTTGAAGGAGGAATCCTTACCATAAATCACGCCTATTCTTCGAATTCTACTTCTGTTGGGTTGGGTAATTGGCATCTTTTTCCTTGGGACAAGGATACTGCTCCAGCTCATTCAATCACAACCTGGAAAATCATTCATAAAAAAATATCTATGGATGAGAGTTTATCGTTGAGGGGCTTCTCTTTCCCGTCTTGGTGCTCCCTTTGTCATAAGGCAGTGGAAACTACTGATCATCTGTTTTTTGCATGCTCTTTTGCTTCAAATATCTGGACATGGCTTTGTGATAAGTTACAGGTGAACTGCAAGATTACAAAGATGGAAGACTGCTACCATGCTCTTCTGATGAATTGGAATCCCCAGACTCTTGCAGTAATCAAAGCCAGCATAGCCTACACTTTGTATCAAATCTAGCTGACTAGGAACAAGTGCAGGTTCGAGAATCAGATCACTCATTGGAAAACTTGTGCCTCAAGAATTGCGGCCAATGCTACTCTGGTGGGATCATTAACTAAGCACAAGGCCAGAAACACGATTCAATGCTTCTCTATGCTGAAAGCTTTTGACATTGGTATTAGTCCTAGTAAGATCATGTCCACTCTTGATGTTCTTTGGAGTCCTCCGGCTCGTGGTTGGGTGAAGTGTAACACCTACGACATGGCCTCTGTTTTTCTGGTCCTGGCTGCCAGTGGTGGGATCTTTAGGGATGAAAACGCAAATCATTTGATTAGTTTCGCTGCGTTTATTGGGCCAGGGTCACCTGTGGTGGCTGAATTTATGGCGGTGATTTTGGTTATTAAAAAAACTATTCAAGAGAATTGGTCTAGACTTTGGATAGAAACAGACTGTATGTTAATTGTGAAAGCTTTTGCTAATGTTCATTTAGTGCCTTGGATCCTCAAGTCTCGTTGGCTTACGTGTTGGGCATATACTCTAAAAATAGAATTCCGAATTTCTCATATTTTAAGATAGGCCAATTTCTGTGCGGACATCCTGGCTAATATCGGTTTAGATAGCAAAAGCGTCTCTTGGTTTAATTATGTTCATAATGATATTTACTCTGATTACTTGCTAGACAAGTCGGGTACCCCTAGGACTAGGATTTGCTCCTAAGAGATCTTGGCTTGATCCCCCTTTTGTATTATTTTGTAATCTCTCTCTTTTTTCCTTTAATATATATATTTTGGTTTATCTAAAAAAAGTTAATAACTGTAGAAGTTTAAAAAAAATAACTTTAAGTCTTTTTACCATTTTTAACTTTTCATTCTCTTTCCTAATGTGAGGATTAAGAGCTCTTTGTCTTCAAGAACCTATGAACAATTGGAAATTACAATCAATATTGCACCTTTAAAGATGCATAACTATTTATTATATTCTTTTTTAGTTCTCATTATCACTATCCGGCTCATTAAATGGCTTAATTTAATTTGGAATTAGTTATGTCATCAAGTGGTTTCAACTTCGTGTTGATTGTGGGAATCAAATTTCTACTAAATTCAATGTCACTCGCCTTTGAACCAATTAATTAAGAATACATGAAATAAATATAGATTAAAGTGTAAAATCATATGAAATTTGATAATGGATGGAAAATGAGATATTATCTTAGGTGGATCATATATGTTTATGTGGCTGGAGCAGTGTTTTAAAAATCGGACCGGTTATCAAACCACAAAGGGTACTGGGTCACTAGTTTATTGGTCGAACCATTGAGTCATTGGTCGAACCGCATGACTAAATCAGATTAAACCAGATAACTCAGTTGAATAAATCGGTCTCTATTACAATAATATATATTTATTAAATCGGTCTAACCGGATGACTTAGTCTCTAAAAAATATCACAACACCTACAAATTTTTAAAATCTTAAAATATCATAATATCACATGTTTATTCTTAAAATTAAAATTCTAAATATAATACAAAATAATACAAAATTTTAACATTCAAATCTACTATCTAACATATACTAAGAGATTGACCAAACTCCATAAATTACCCTTCCTTAAAAAATAATTTACACTACTAAATGGACATTTTATCTTTTGCACCAAGTGTTCCACTTTCATTGGTCCACCCACTTTCTACAACATAATACACTATCTCTCTCTCTCTCTCTCTCTCTCTCTCTCTCTCTCTCTCTCTCTCTCTCTCTCTCTCTCTCTCTCTCTCTCTAAAGTACAATTTCAATTAAAAATATAATATAGTTGCATATATATGATTATTATTCATTTATAATTGAATCATTCATTTTAAATTTACATTTTTTAAATATATTTTATACAATATTAAATAAATTTACATGATATTAGGCTATAGTTTACGTGTCACTATCAACATAATACATATTTTATTTATTTTTTTTAAATATTAAAATTCTTTTTATTCTCTTTTTGTCTCGTGGATCAATTTTTTTTCTTTGTATGATTATTTAATAATTAAGTAATTCATTTTAAATTTATGTATATAATGTATTTTTTTAATTTTAATAACATTAAAAATGTATTTATCTACTATCTAACATATACTAAGAAATTGACCAAACTCCAGAAATTTCACTTCCCTCAAAAATAATTTTCACTACAAAATAGACATTTTGGTAACTGACAAAATAATCCTTCACCTTTTATCTCACGGGCCACGAACAAGACAATATTTATTTTAGTTTAATCAATCATAATTTTAATTCAAGAGACAAAATCTTTATTTTTAAATCTTAATTTTTTCTCCATCTCATAATTATATTTTTTTTCTTCTTTGTGTATGATTAGTTAATATAATTAAATCTATATGATTACTATTTATTATTAAAAAAAAGTAAATCACTTCAAATTTTGCATTTATATCTAAACCTTTACATTTGTATTTGATATTATCTAAGTGTTATGACATTAAAACTCATTCATATGTTATCACATTAAAAAATATTTTGTTGTTATTTTCTTTATTTCATGATTAGTATTTGAAGATTCTAAATTACTACAATTTTTTTAGTTATTTACACAATATCATAATTAAATTACCCATCCTCGAAATCTACGTTGTTTGAATTGCAAAGCATTATGAAATTTTCTATGAAAATTTTATTAATAAAACTTTTTTCTAATGGTTTATTTTCATTTTATATATGCAATTGGGTCAAAGTTTTATATTAAACATTATTTCGTATCATTCAAAAAATACTACAACACAAATAATGCACCCGTGCGACAGCACGGGTCTCTGACTAGTTCTAAATATAATACAAAATAATATAAGATATAAGTTTAAATAAATTTTAAATCAGGTCTAACTACAAACAGGGAAAAGTTGTTCCAAATAAGGTTTGATTAAAGTCTAATTATATTGTAATTATATATACTTTTTTTAAATCATGAAAACGATGTCGTTTTGTGCGGAAAAAAATAGAGAATGCATTGAACCACCAGTTTTCTAAAACCGCCGGTTCACCGATTTTTTTCGGTTTTGATCAATTTTGGCCGGTTCTTACCAGTTCAATAGCATACCTAGTTCAACAATCAGACCAGATCGGTGATCCCTCCGGTTCCCGATTGAACCAGTCCGATTTTTAAAACACGGGATTGAAGCGATACTGAGTTGTCAATAAAATGGATGAGACTCTGTCTTAATATATCATAAAGGGTATGTTTGTTTTAGGTTTGTGAGAATAGTTTTTCTTAATATATATATATATATATATATATATATATATACTAGACTTTAGCCCGCGCGTCGCGCGGGATTTTCTTTCAATTTTTGAGTAAATAAAATAATTAAAATTATTATGACATTATATGTTGAGATAAAATAATGTGACATTAATTAAGAGCCTATGGATAACCATGGATACCAAGGGTGCTTACACCTTCCCTTTGTATAACCTACCCCCCGAACTCAATCTCTTTCAAAGGTATTTCCTGTTCTTTTTGCCTTTCCAATTGGATAAAATAAAAGTCGGTGGTGACTCTAGTTATCCGCATATTTAAAAAAGTCAATTCTCCCACCGTATTACAGTTGGCAATGGGGTTCCTCCTCCTTCTTCTCTTCTTTTCTCTACACAAAATCTGATTTTGTGTTTTCAATCCCACATGAAATCAACCAAACAAGACCTAAGTCTTCATTTAAGGGATGAAAGGACTATAATACTCCTCCTTCACTCATTTAGTCAAGACACCATACTTTAAACTAAATAATGTGATTACTAGTAATTATCTTCTAATGACTTCACCAAATAAATGTAGTGATAGCTATTAGGAGATAATTATACCGGGTATTACATTCCCACCCCCCCTTAAATATAATTCATCCTCGAATTCAAAAACTTACCAAAGTAGATGAGCGTAAAGCTCTTGTATCTCTAATTCTAGCTCCCATGAAGCTTCCTCTAGATGAGATGCTTCCCATAACACCTTCAAAAATGGTATCTCCTTGCTCCTCAATACTAGCATATTCCAAAATATAATTTGGTTGCAGTCGAAAAGAAGGATTTGGTTCTATCTCAATCGTATTCAAAAAGATATGGATGAATGAATCTGGTACGAACATTCGAAGTTGATACACGTGGAAAACTTTATGCCACCCCGATAATGAAGGAGACAACGTTAACTGGCATGCAACTTCACCTACCCGTCTCATGATCTAATACGGTCCCACATTTCTCGGGCTAAGTTTGTGCGTCTTAAACGGTCCTTTCAAACTTAGCATCAGAGTAACCTTCAAAAAGAAAACATGATCGCCTTCATTAAATTCTAAGGGTTTTCTCCTTTTATCCCCATAACTCTTCTGGCGATCCTGCGCCTGCTTCATCCTTTCTTGGATCATTTTGATCTTTCTATCATGTCTTGAATTATCTCTGGTCCAAGAATTCCTCTTCCACCAATGGTAAATGATCTTTCCAACTCTCACCACTTTCTAGAATATCTGTCCTCGACATGTTATTGATTGTCTGGATGGTTCTCTCCATTTCCCATCAGTTTGAAGAGGTTTGAAAGTACTCAAATTCAAACCCATACCCATCTCACTTTGGAAAGCTCTCCAAAATCTCAAAGTGAACTTTGGATCTCCATCTGACATAATGCTAGAAGGCACACCATGCAATCTCCCAATTTCCGCTTCAAAAATCTTGTGAGATGACCAACCTTATGAGTTTTCTTAACTGGTAAGAAATGCACGGTATAACACCCTATTTTTATTAAATCTTATTTAATTATAATTATTTGATATTTGGTATTGTTTGTGTGTTTTATTTAATAATTGTTTGAGTGATAGTTATTTAATTGTGTGATAATATGTGATTTAGCTAATTAATAACTAGTAGAATTATATTAGAATTAGCTATTGGGCTTAGTTGAATTAGAAATGAGATTAGTGGATGGGTTAAGCCCAATGAGATACTGAGAGTTAGAAGAGGATTTTATGACTTAACCTAAATTAGAGAGAAAGATAGAAAGATAGAAAGAAGAGAAAAAAGGCATATAGAAGAGAAGAGGAGAAAGTAGAAGAGGAAGTAGATTCTTGAAGAGGGTGGATTAAGAGCTAGAGGTAAGGGTTAGAATCCAAATTCTTGTAGAATATATGATTGAGTAATGTGTTTGTGTATGTGTTATCTTCAATCTTTGGAATTTCATGAAAATATGGAAACCCTAACTTTTATGCTATTATCTATGAATTTGCATGATTAAACTTGGTTTTGATGATGAATAATGTTCAATAATGATTAATACTGGTTGTAATTGATGTTTATTGATGTTTGGAGTAGTGGATTGTGTATTTCGCAGTTCTGAACGTTGCTGTTTTTTTCTGTGAAATCGCAGGTCCACTAAGAGGCCCCAGGCTCGCTAAGCGGATGCTGTTTGTTTTTTCAAAAATAAAATAAGCTCGCTAAGTGGACTCAGCCCGCTAAGAAGAGCCCAGTTTATGGTTCGCTACTATTGTTGACCGCTTGAAGCGGGTTTGTTGAATTTTTATTTCCATAAGCTCGCTTGACGGCCGCTAAGCGGACACTGCTGTATGGAACTTTTTCCAAACTTTGAAATGATGTATCTTTTGATCTGTAACTCCTTTTTATGTGTCGTTTGAAGCATATGGAAGCTTAAATAATTGTCTATATGATAGTAGGATTGGTTGGCAATTGTTTCATTTAATTATGATGTTAATTGAGAATATCATGTAATTATATGTGTTATGGATGAATTGTGTATGGCCAGTGATTATGGATGTATTATGTGATATGATAAACGTGAATTATGTGATTGATTTCTAAATGCTAAATGGGTGTTTGAGATTAGATTGAATGTCATGTTGTGTAATGTTGTGCAAAGTTGTAAAGATGTGATTGGGTAGTTTAAGAGATAGAGAGATCATCTTAAATGCATGAGTCTTGTTTTGTTGCACACGTACACAAGCATGAGTCTTTGAAAGTGGCAATGTTGGGTAATCTCGTGAAGGTTATTTACTTGTCCCAAATCTAGCGCCGAATGATATTTGAAAGCTTAACACGCAATGAGGCTTTTGAGGTGGTTATCTAGTCTATAGAGGAAAGACAATCGGCATGACCGGAAATGATAACGGATGGAATCCACATGCATATTGCATAGAGTCACACTTGAGTCGCACGTGTCGGTGTGAATTGTGTTTTGTGTGATTTTGAAATATGATTGGCGTGGATTAATTATGTGATAAGTGATGCATAATGTGGAATTTTGTGTGATAATTGTATACTTGATGGAATTTCATTAGTGGATTACAATTGTTGAATTGATAATTGGATATAATACTTGAATGATGGAACTTGGTTGTTTAATGATAAAACATGTTAACTTTAATGTATGGTTATAGAAGCACGTTTTTATGAAGAGTGATGAATTGTGAAATGTATGTTTGCTTATGTTGCATTTCCCATTATTATATTTTCTATGATAATTTGAATTCTCATCCTTCTGTTTGAATGTTGCCCTTTGTTGGTAACGTGCAGGTTCAGACGAGTAGTTGCTTGTGTGTGGCTTAGCCGAAGAGCTCCGAGTTTTGTTATTTGATTAGGTAGCGAGTCATATGCTCTGGTCATGTAACACTTGGGGGGATTTCGTTGACTTATTCTCATGTTTTGAACATTAATATCTTTATGTTTTGTTGAATATTTTGGATGTATGTGTTAACATTCGGATATGTTGTTTTAAAGGCCTTGTAGCCTAGTGTGGTGTCGTTTTCTTTACCTCCCCATTTCACTTGGGAGGACGGCACGTTAAACCCTTCACGCGAAATTTGGAAGGAGAATGCGCCCGTGGTGGGATGAATTTTGTTTCAGTTCTTCCTACGATATCACACGAACTTTCTTATTGGTTCTACGAGTAGGAAAGGGAAAAAAAGATCTCAACTAAATCCTAGGAGTTTGCTAAGTGTGGGGATTTCACCTAGACTAGAAATTCTGGAGTCCCGGGGGTCGGTTATACATAGGGAAGTGTTTAAACACCCTACATATCTGTAGTACTCTACAGGAACCTTCTCTGTGTCATTGTGATTGTGTTTGCTGCTAATGATTGGGAAAGTTTCTCCTTTGTGTTAGGAGAGAGAATTGAATTGATTAAAGAAAGACAGACAGATAGACAGACTGACTATTTTTGGTATTTTATTAGCTCGCTGAGATTCCTTGTGAACCTCATGCCTACATATCCCTAGTGGAAGTCAGAGCTTAATGTAGTTCGGGGAACTAACTAGGGAAATTACTTGTTTTTGGTGCCTTGCTTGAAGCTCAAGGTTGAAGCTTGGAATTAAATCTCTGTTTACAGTAAAGAGACATGAAATCATCTTTACAGAGAGGTATTTGTACTATTCTACCACAAACATTTAAAAGTGACAGAAAAGCTAAAAAAAATGATGTTTCATTAAGAGGGGAGTCTACTTGGTTGATCAAGTATGACAGCCATCGTGCCTCTAAAATGAAAGAAAGATGCTCATCCAAATTAGGGAAAGTGTACAAGTCTGGGGATGTGCCAGAGCATGTCTTTCAGAGTCCTAAATGGGAGACTTTGAATGAAATTGAAATTGAAATGTTTGTTTGTTCGAATGTGGTAGAGTAGTAAAAATATCTCTCTATAGAGATAAGCTATGTCTATTTACTATATGAAAGATTTGACTTTAGCTGGCTTGAATGAGGCCCAAGCTTGAGGCTTTTTGATTGATTTTATTGACTTATTGAAATGATAACTCCACTGGGGAGTATTTAAATTAAGGATTTTTTGGTGTTCTGTACGAAGCCCAGAATTGAGGCTGACTCTACTTAGGGAGACTCTATTTGGGGAGATTATCTCCTAAGAGAATGAATCTTTGATTTTTTGAAAGACTGATTTTGGAGGCTAACCCTTTCCAGGGGTTTTGACTCAACTGGAGAAATTGTCTGTTAAAAGACTGACTTTATCATGTTTTTTTTTTGGAGGCTGACCCTTTCCAGGGGTCGTGACTCTTTTTGATTAATTGACTTTGGAGGCTAACCCTTTCCAGGGGTTTTTATTGAAATGATGGATTGATTTGGAGGCTAACCCTTTCCAGGGGTTTTGACTCTTTTGGTGAATGGCAGAAAGATTATCTAGTGGAGACTTCTTGTTTAAAGCCCAAGATGAAGGCTGACTCATGCTGAGGATAAGCAAATATGGATCCTAGACTCTGCTAAGGAAGATTGATGAAGATAAGGGTGACAGAGACTGTCCATGTCTCTCATTCCAAAAGGTGTACTCAATGCAAAATTGAGACAAACTTGGCTTGTTAAAAGTCTGTTTTAAATTGGAAGAAAACTCACCAGGGTAGGCTAAAAGGTGACTAAAGACCTGTTCCTATGTTTATAAGAAACCTGATGGGTCCTTGTATACAAGCTCAAGAGGAAGCTGGAAATGCTTTTAAGAAGCCTGTGGGTCCTTGTACAAAGCCCAAGAGGAGGCTAATCGAGGGTCCTTGTTATAGCACAAGAGAAAGCTATGTAGTTTTGAACTTATTTTGGCTCTAAGCAAATGGGTAAGAGGTTTCACCGGGAATAATTCCTCTTTGGGTGGATGTGTCCTATATTTTTGGATTCTAAGGTTTTTGCCAAGATGTTTCACCGGGAATAATTCATCTTGGGGGTTTGAACTACAGATCTCTAATTAGGAAAGAGCCTTCACCGGGAAGACATTCTCAATCCTAGGTCATATTCCTATAATATATATATAGTTTAACTGTCCTAAGGTTTATACTCAAACGTAGTTCTAAACTAATATATATGCACAATTTATATTTGACAGTAATTTAAATAAAGACTGTAAATTGAAAGCTTGTAAAGCCTAACCTGGATGGAGTGGAGGCCTTTGAAGAAATATGTACAAAGCTTTTACCAGCAATTGATGGATAACAGTTGAATATATATGATAAACAGTTAATGGTTTTTGAAAACAGAAGAAGTGAAGATGGACAAAGGTCACATAGGTATCTGAAGAGTTTCACCGGGAATAATGCCCTTCAAATACCAGAAGAATGTTTTGAAAACAGAAAGAAGATTTTGAAAATACAGTTTTGAAAACAAGCTAAGAAGAGAAGGTGTTTGGGACTTACACTCTATTAGAGGCCCAGTACTTTATAGTACTGGTGTAAAATTAGTTTTGAAAATGATTTGAAATAATATAAGGTTTTGTTGTTTGAAAACCTTAATTATTCGATTTATTCGGAGATTGAAAACAGTTTTGAAAATTGACAGAAAGTCAACTTAATTAAGGTAAAGAAAAAAGATCTATGCCTAATTAAGACCTAAATAATTAGGGTTTTATCATAAACTTTATTCACAAAAATAATTAGGTTAAAACAAAATGAATATATGCATTTAAAGTATTTAAGAAAACACTTAAAACATACTATTTTAAACCTAATAAAAATATATGAAATAAATAATATTTTTATGATTTTTTTTTATTATTCATAAAATATATATATTAAATAACAAGTGTGTGAAAAATGAAGTGAAAATGATTTAATTTGATAGGTTAATTAATTGTGTAAAGTTGTGAAGAAATCAAATGGGAAAAGTGATAAAAAATAAGGTTTTGTCACCTAGAGGGATTGAACTCACGCCCTCCAAGTCACACACCCAAAACCAAACCACTGGGCCAGCGCGCGCATGGTGATAGTAAACTGACTCCTTTGCAACTCATATGTTATTCAAGTGTATAGAAGCAAAAAGAAAATAAAATCAAAAGGTCTGGGGCGAGGGGGATTCGAACCCCAGACCTTGGGCACGCGCAACACACAAACACTCTTTACCACTGGGCTATCACGTTTTAGTCGTTTATGAAACAGGTATCATTCAAAATAAAATAAACTCAACCCTGAATTTGAAATTTGCGCGCCACCACCATTGTCATCTTCAACCTCAAGTTCTCAGATTTTGAATTTATGAACTTGCTCATTTCTCAACCATTTGCAAAGATGTAAAGATGAAACTTATTCTAAATTCACTCACGATTCTAAATATGTAACTAACATAAATTTATATCAACTATATCTAACTAATTTACCAGAAATCGTGAAGAACCCTAAATTTTGAAAATCAAATTAAATGACTATACTGAAAGATAAATGAATGATGATAGAGGGTTTTCAATCCTCTGATGATGCTTAACAAGATAGAATCGAGCTTTATCACAAAGAGTGCTTAAATTAAAGAGGTAGAGTTCAGAAACTTACCTCTGAAAATGGAGGTCGTGAGGATGATAGAGAGCACCTGGGCTTGTATGAATGATCCCAAAAGCTTCCTTGTGGTTCAGTGATGCTAACTGAATGCTTATTGTAACCTCAATCCTCCTGAATTGTTCTATGGACCTCCCTCGATTTGAGCTTCAAGTGAACATGGAGGGTGATGATTCTTGAGTTACAGATGAGCTGCAGCCATCTAAACAGCTTCACTACCTCCTATGGAACATGCCTGGATGCTTAGCTTGATTGGAAACCTTCTGAATTGCACTATGGACCTCCAACTGCAACTGCTCCAAAGTGAGAGCAACAATGGTGTTCCTCCACTTACAGAAGTGATCCAGGTGCTTGGATCACCTCAAATGACCTCCCTTGAGATGTTAGAATGCTTACTTTCCAAAGATGAGCTCTGGTTTGAAGAAAACGATTCTTCTTGCCAAAGAACTTTGAAAAACAATAAGCATGAGAAGAGAAAGAGAAAGCAAGGAATTGAGTTGCTTTGGTGTGTTTTTCTACTGAAGTATGCTCCCCTATTTATAGGTAAATGGTTCAGTACTGATTGAGAGAGTGAGCTTGCTTAATGAGAGAGTTTTGGTTTCTTAGCCAAGAAGAAAATTTGAAAAGATCCTAAATGCAATGATGCATTTTCGGGCTAGCTTCCCCAACCATTGATCTTGTATGATCCAAGGGAACATTTCTGATTCAGAGGAGAGTTCTAATTGGCTTAGAACAAGATTCCTTGATGATTCATCATTTGCCATAAATTCAAAAATGCAATCATTACATAATCACATGCCTTTGTTTTTGGGAATCTTCTCTAATCCTTATGCAATGATGAATTTGGATGTGTGGTATGGTTTCAGATGTATTAGAGGTCGTGTAGCATCACTTAGTGAAGCAAAATGCACAAAATTGCAAAGTTTCAAATTGTACATGACCTATAATTTCACTTCATGAGGCCAACTTTGAACAAGCATAACTCTTAGCTCAAAATGAATTTGGAGAAGGTTGAACACAATTTGGAAAGCCCTAAACATCTACTTCAAATCATTAGTTTGGAGTTTCTTCAGAATCCTTTGGCAAATTTGTGAAAAATGAGGCCAAAGTTGGAAGAAAACTAGGTTAAAACACTTAGAAAAATTTCTAAGTGTTTATGACCTAAAACTCCAAAATTTCCAAAACTCTTAAATGATTGATCTTTTGAAAAAAGTTCCTTTGTAAGATGTTGTTTTATTTTGCAAGATCTACAACTTTCATGTTGGAAGTTTTTTGAGTTGTGTAGGTGAAATTTTGAGTTCTCACCATGCCTTAAAAAACCCTAATTCCCGACTTTTTGCTCCTTGATGAATTTCTTTGAATTTCTTTGGTCAAATGACTTTAATATCCATATATTGATGATATTGATCCTTGAAAGTCATGGTTTGACCAAAAATCTCAAAAGTCAATGGTGATCCCATACAGTTGACTTTTTCCAAATAAGGTGAGATTTTGGACTTTTGTGTAGAAACAAGATCTTCTCCTTAAATGAATGATGTTGTGGACCGTCCTTTCGGGCCATACCCCTCCGTGGGTGGGATACGTGAACTGACTCTTTTTTGTCGATCGGACGCTTTCGCGTCACTTTTGAAAAAGTTTACAGAGTCGCCACCGACCTTTTATTTTATCCAATGAAGGAAAGGTTTATAAAAGAAACAGAAAAAAGACCTTTGAGAGATTCTGGGTAAGGGGGTAGGTTATACAAAGGGAAGGTGTTAGCACCCTTTGTATCCATGGTTATCCATGGGCTCTTTAGTTTGCTTAGCTCATTTGCTTTACTTTTCAATTGATTCGGAATGCTTTACCTGTGTTTTTGAAATACCTTTGCAAATAGAATTTGTAATGATCCTTGTGCGGATATATACAAATGCTTGTTTATCTTTCGAAAGATGTTTTGAAAAGATCGTTAATTTTGTAATGATCCGTGTTTGGATGTATACAAAATATTGTCTTTTGGAAAATTCGTTTTTTTAAAAACAACAGTGTATGAGAATTTTGTTTGTTTTGATTTTGAGCAAGCAAACTAGGAGGTCTACCCTGAGTTAGGAGGTCTTTATCCTTGTTCCCTTTAAAAATCTATCCATTCGTCGGATATGAACAAAAGGTTCGATTTTGTACTCGAAACAGTAGAAATGTAACTTTGATTTTGAAAAGAGTGAAAAGGGGTTACCCTAGGAGGTGCAAATGTGATTGTGATTGAATTCAGATATTTATCTTTGAAGTTAGTGATCTGACGGTTCAGTTTTATCTTTGACATACACGCAGTTTATATGGGTGCTGGAAATTAAAATGCGGAAATGTAAAGTGCAGAAAGTAAATCTACGCTATTACATCGATTGTGCGGGAAATGTAAACTAGCCTATTTACATGAATTTGACATCCTATACATTTATCTAGGAATTTTAAATTGCAAGAAATAAAAGGCATATTTTTGTATTTTTGTGATTTATTTTAAATATAATTAATGCATTATTAATTAATTTAAAATAAAGAAAAGATGGAAATATGATTAAACCTAGCAAATAAGTTTAAAAATATGTACAAAATGTTTGTTAATTGATTTTAGAACAAAACTAATTTTTTTGGAATTTTTGAAATTTGTTTTTGGATATTTTAAGTTAATCAAAACATAATTATGCAAATAATTACACAAATAATTAAAACTTAAAGAGAAAATTATCCTAAATATGTACAAAATTAGTTTATGATATATAAACAATATTTAACACAAAGAACAATTTTTTTTTTTATGATTTTTTGACTAATTAAAATAATTAATAAGCAAATATACAAATACATACTAATTAATTATGTAAAATATTGAAATTTTGAAGAAAAATAAAATATTTTTATTTCAGGAAATAATATATTATTTTAGAAGTTTAAAATATTTTTTGTGAATTTTTTGGGATTTTTTAACTATTTTTAATTATTTTTGCAAATAAAAATAAAATAAAATAGAAAATTAAAAAGGATACTAATCTGGTGTGGAAGTCAGATGAAGGTGCATGGTGTGGTTGTGTGTTATGGTGCGTTGGATTCGTTTTTAATGAGGATCTATGGCCCAGATTGAATGGAACATGATGCACGTGGCTAGAGGGATAACATGGAATTATGCTGACTTTGAGAGTCCAGCGTGGGACCCACGTGCGGTTGACTGGCGAATAGGAAGAGAAGGACTTGCCACGCGTGTGGTCAAAGAGTCCTCATCACTATTCATCATCTTCAACCTATTTCCTGCGGATTTAGCTGCGGACTTACCTGCGATTTTACCTGCGGATTCCACCTTCGAATTTCTGGATTTTTGAAACCTACAAAAACGCATGAAAATAAAAACCACAAGGGCCCAGATCTACTAAAGATGACCTCCTGAGTCCAATGGTGAGGTTAGTTTTCTCATTTGACCACGTTAAGTATGAACACGAAGAGGTTGAAGCTTTGAGCTTCAACCATGGCACCCCACGATTCAGGGCTTTAAACTCACATGTTAAACGTTAGATCTACCCCATATGATCTCAAATGGATGGCAAAGGCATTAGATTGTGTTTAAATAAGCTTATAGTTTAGATATCACAAGTTGATAATATGCATGAATATGTTATTTTTGAAACACGATTTCTATGAGTATATAGCCATGGTTATTGCTTCCAACTTACTATATTAAGTGCCAGGAGATGATTAGAGCAATTGGTTTGTATTGATAGTGGCTGAAATATATAATTCGAAAGTTACAAAGTTTGGAGAATTTTGAGAAATTTTAGAGGTTTCTTGGCTATGCTCTTGCTATATTTCGTGTCTCCTTTTGTTGCTGAAGTATGCTACTCCTTTTATAGCCCAAAGGCTGCTTGGAAGTGAAGCAAGAAGCCTTGTTGCCTTTGTTGAAAGTTTGGTTTTTAAAATATTAAAAACCTTGAATTTTTGACCAATCCTTGACTCCATTCAATGCTCTTGCCTTGGGCATCAATTTTCTGCAGAAAAATGAAGACTTTGGAGGTGTGTCATACTTGGAGATCAAGCCATCAATTATCCATGCAATTTCCTTTAATTTTAATCTTAAAATAAGATAAAATTATGTCAAAAAATGGATAATATAGATGTGGGCTTTGTCTTGGTCGTGGGAGGCCCATAGTAACATGGCAAAGATGTTTGGACCACAAAAACTTGGCATCTTTTGGAAAAAAAACATTTTTGAGCAATGTTGATTTCATGCATTTTCCCAAAATTTAGCCAACTTCAACAAGGTGTAAATCCTTCAATTTTTGTCATATGAAGGAGATCTTGCACTTTTTGGAAACCTCAAAGAGTCCTCTAACCAATGTCTTTGGTCTCATATCAAAATGATTTTTGGTTCTCCTTGTGTGTCCATTTGAAAAAAGTGTCTTTTTGTTGACTTTGAAAATGACCTGTAATGTCTTTGGCCATATTTTTCAAATGGTGAATGCTATGACCATGGGATCAATTGCATTTGAAAGATAATTGAATTTCCTTCAAAATGAGCTTTGGTTGACATTTTTTGGATGAAGGATGAGAGAGTTATGATCAGTCAAAGTTGAGTTGACTTTTCAGGCAAAAACCCTAATTTTGAATCTTAGGGTTTTGTTGATTTTTGATCTTTCCTTGATGAATTGTGATCATCCAATGATCAAATGTTGAATCCTTTGACAAAATATGGACTTTGACAAAAAATTTCATTTTTGACTGTCAGTTGACTTTTTTGGTCAAACGGGTCGTCTGTTGACTGTTTGAGCTGCTGACGGTGCGTCTGAGTGAATTGAAGTTTGAAAATTTGTATGATGGTACTTTGAGATGTATGGATGTGTATAAAATCCATTTGAGCTCTCAAAAACTTGTTGCTCCTGTAAAAACAAGAAAAACCCTGATTAGGGACTGTTTGTGTAGGAGACAGTTAAGCGTACCTGATTTTTGTGCAGTGTTGAGTCTCTGCTAATCATGTGATATTCAGAAGACTTCTTGAACAAAAATCTTGGAATTTTGAATTGTGAAAGATTGATTTGATTGATTGTACAAATCACTGTGAATTGTACTGTCTGCAGTTTGTCTGTCAACCGACTGTTCGTGTACTGAAGCAGCAGTTAAAGTGAAAAATCAACCGTCAAAGTTAATTTTCTTTTTTTTTTTTTTTGTTGTTATTTTTGTTTTTGTTTTGTGTGAAGCATGAAAATTTATTTACATGACTTGTTAGAAACAGAAACATAATAAATAACTGATATTTACGGTATGCGGGCAAAATTACCGATAATAACCTGAAAATTGTTTACTGCACAGAAATAGAAATATTTGACTGGCAGAAAACACACAAGTTAAGATTTGATTTTTGAAAAAGAGATTTGAAAAGATTTTGAAAATAATGGAATATAGTACAAAGGTTAGTGGGAAACCAAAAACAATTGTTACCAGTATAGTGTGAGTTTCCTGCTTCTGCGCCTGCAAAAAGAGTTAACTCTGCATGATTGTGTTAGTACTATTTATCTGTAAATAAATAAATAGTATTTGTGATGTAATGAACAGTATTTGGCGTTTGCGTAAGAATAAATTCCTCTGTAAGCCAAGCTACTGTATAAGAAAAGTTTCTGAAATTTAAGTACTTCATATGCTAGGATATTTGAAATAAAAATCCATGATTATATGAAACTCTTAATTTTCAGATTGGAGTTTTCTTGAAAAAAGATGTGGGCAAATTTTGGGGTATAACAGTTGCCCCTATTCAATCTTCTTAAACCTGAAGAGATTGTCTGAAATCTGAAGGTAGAAGATGATTGAATAATTAGATGCCCTGAAAATTTGCACTTACCTTGATCAGAAGAGATGTTGGAAGCTGCATTTGAATGTTGTCTGTGAAATGTTGTTGGCAGATTGAAACATTACCTGAGATGGGCTTTCAGATGCCATCTGGAAAATGTGTTGATGGTTTATTCACCAGAATGAATCTGTTGATTATATCTTGATGAAGGATTTGAAAGTTGATCATTGTGGAACCGTTTGAGGTATCACTTTAGATCTGCAATGTTAGATCGTTCTGGAACCGTCTGAGGTTTCGCCTTAGATCTGAAATGCTAGATCGTTCTGGAACCGTCGGAGGTATCGCCTTAGATCTGAAATGCTAGATCGTTCTGGAACCGTCTGAGGTATCGCCTTAGATCTGAAATGCTAGATCGTTCTGGAACCGTCTGAGGTATCGCCTTAGACTAGCAATGTTAGATGATAAATGAGTTGAGAATGAGAGTTCTTCAGAGTGAATCTTTGGTTTGATTGTATCTGAGAGGACTGCTTGTCTGAATAAGATTCAGGATGAACACTGCATGTGAGTGAGAACATCTTTGCTGAAGACATCTGTCTACCTGAAAAATCAAGTTAATAATATGCGATGTCTATGATGCATGTATGATATGAGATCCTCGAGCTAGAGGAGAAATATGCAAGTTATGTTGTGTATGAATATGCGTATGATGCATGATTGTGAATGTGAATATGAGTGTGAATGTGATGCATGGTTTATGCAGCTTAGAGCGTGTCAAGCTCCTGATTGGGAAAATAAATCCCAGCTTAGTCGTCAAGAAATGAAGGCATTGTGATTGGGAAAATAAATCCCTGCTAGCCATTTGGAAGTGAAGGCATCGTGGTTGTTGATGATCTTCTGTCTCGCTTGAGTACCCTGGGTTGGGGAAATTCTTTGAGAACCAGGATGTTCTATTGAAGGATCTTTGATTACTGCTCGGGGATGAACAGTAGTTTTGAGAGTTCGGACTGTGACGCCCTTTGGAGTGGGAATGAGGAAGATGCATAATCCTCCGATGCACTATCTGACCAAGTTTGGGTGCGGAGATCACACCTTCTGAAGACAGTAATCTGGAACAACCCTGCTGGGGAATAAGACTTCTTTCGAAAGAAAAATCTTTTTGAGGGATTTGTTGAGGAATGTGTCTCCATTGGGGAAACTTCCTTCTGATGCTGGTTTAGGATAATGTCCAAATAATTGGGACATGTCCGGAATGCTATTCCTGTTTTTCCTGGTAAACATCAATCATATTCAAATGCATATGTTCATTCAAAATATCATTGGGATGCTCGCGTATTCAAAACAGAAAAAATGAAAATGTTAGTTATAAGCTGCATTGATTTTTGAAAAGGTGCCGTGATAGGCGGATTAGTATAGGGAGACAACAATCCTAGAAGTAGGAAATTGTCAGAAAGTTTTGAAAAGTATTTATGAAAAGAAATAGCTATGTGAGAACGATCCAGTCAAGTTTCAATTCTGCTATTGCCAATCTGTCTTCGAGCATCTCATCCCTCACTTGTTGGAAGAAAGTGATTGGACTGATCGGTGTCTTTGAGGTGTTGAACCTTGTCGGTGAGTAGGCAGCTGAGCGGGACATAGTTGTATGCTTTATTCCCTAATTTTTGCCTAGGCTGCCCTTTCAGGTTTTCAGCCTACCGGGATTGTATTTGTTTTGTCTCTAATTTTTGCCTGGATCGCCCTTTCGGGTTTTCAATCCACCGAGACGCTCATTTTTGCCTAAGTTGCCCTTTCAGGTTTTCAACTTAGCGAGCTGTATTTTTTTTTTTAAGCAAAGTACTTTTTGACTATGTCCGCATTCACAGGGTGTGGGAAATCCTCGCCATCCATGGTGGTAAGCAACATGGCACCGCCGGAGAATATTTTCTTGATTATGAATGGTCCCTCGTAGGTGGGGGTCCATTTGCCTCTGGGATCACCTTGTGGTAAGATGATGCGTTTGATAACCAAGCCACCAGTTTGGTATGCTTGACTTTTGACTTTCTTGTTGAATGCTTTGATCATGCGCTTTTGGTATAGCTGGCCATGACAGATAGCTGCAAGTCTTTTCTCATCGATCAAGTGTATTTGGTCGAATCGAGTTTGAATCCAATCGTCTTCGTCTAGATCGGCTTCTTTCATGATCCTTAAGGAAGGAATCTGGATTTCGATTGGGAGAACTGCTTCCATACCGTAGACTAACGAGAATGGAGTTGCCCCTGTTGAAGTACGCGCAGATGTGCGATAACCATGAAGAGCAAAAGGTAACATCTCATGCCAGTCTTTGTAGGTTACTGTCATCTTTTGTATGATTTTCTTGATGTTTTTGTTGGCGGCTTCGACAGCGCCGTTCATCTTTGGTCGATATGGAGAAGAATTATGATGTTTGATCTGGAACTGCGTGCAGAGTTCAGTAATCATTTTGTTGTTTAGATTCGTGCCATTGTCAGTGATGATCCTTTCGGGGATGCCGTACCGACAAATGAGATTGTGCTTGATAAACCTGGCTACCACATTCTTGGTGACAGAAGCATATGAAGCTGCCTCTACCCACTTTGTGAAGTAGTCAATAGCGACCAGGATAAAGCGATGTCCGTTGGAAGCAGTAGGTTTGATTTCTCCAATCATATCAATACCCCACATTGCGAAAGGCCAAGGAGCCGTCAGAACGTTTAATGGAACTGGAGGTACATGCACTTTGTCGGCATATATCTGGCATTTGTGACAAGATTTGGAATGATGATGGCAATCTGTCTCCATGGTAGACCAGTAGTAACCTGCTCTCAAGATCTTTTTAGCCATTGTATGTCCGTTGGAATGAGTACCGAAGGTACCATTGTGTATGTCTTCCATGATTTGTTCTGCTTCCTTCTTGTTTACGCAACGAAGTAAAGTCGAGTCATGGTTGCGCTTGTACAAAGTTCCATTGCTTAGGAAGAATTTGGAGGCAAATCTCCTTAGAAACTTTCTGTCGTTAATAGATGCTCCTTCAGGGTACTCCTGGGTTTCGAGATACCTTTGTATTTCATGGAACCATGATTTGTCTTCCATTTGTTTGGTATCGATCTCATTGCAATAGGCTGGTTCGTCTTGCCTGTAAATGGTGATCATAGGAGCTTCGTCGTCCCAATTGACTTTGAACATGGATGACATGGTAGCTAAGGCATCAGCTAGTTGATTTTCTTCGCGTGGGATGTGTTCGAAAGTGATCTCCTCGAAGTAAGGAATCAAACTCAACACATGTTCTTTGTATGGAATTAGATTTGGGTGCTTTGTGTCCCATTCCCCTTTGACTTGGTAGATTACCAAGGCCGAGTCTCCGTAGACTTCAAGGAATTTGATTTTTAGATCAATTGCAGCTTTGAGACCCAGAATGCATGCTTCGTATTCGGCTATATTGTTGGTGCAATTGAAACACAATCTGGCGGTGAAGGGTGTATGACCTCCTGTGGGGGAAATGATCACAGCTCCGATGCCATTGCCGAGCGCATTAGAAGCTCCGTCAAAAACCATAGTCCATCGGGATCCTGGTTGTTTGTAGTCATTGACTAGCATAATGTCTTCGTCTGGGAAGTCAAAGTTCAATGCCTGATAATCATCTACTGCTTGATGAGCTAAATGATCAGCTACCACACTTCCTTTGATTGCTTTTTGCGAAGTGTATTGAATGTCATATTCTGTTAGGATCATTTGCCATCTTGCAATCCTTCCAGAGAGAGCAGGTTTTTCGAACACGTATTTGATTGGATCCATCTTGGAGATCAGGAAAGTGGTGTGATTTAGCATATACTGTCTTAGTCGGCGAGCCGCCCATGCTAAGGCACAGCAAGTTTTTTCGAGTAGTGAGTATCTTGTTTCACAATCGGTAAACTTTTTGCTAAGATAGTAGATTGCGTGCTCCTTTCGACCGGAATCGTCATGTTGTCCGAGTACACACCCCATTGAATCTTCTAACACAGTTAGGTACATTATCAGAGGTCTGCCTTCCACAGGAGGTAACAAGATTGGCGGTTTTTGAAGGTATTCTTTGATTTTATCAAAGGCTAACTGGCATTTGTCATTCCATCTTTCCACTTGATCTTTCTTCAGTAATTTGAAGATTGGCACACAAGTAGGAGTCATATGGGCAATGAATCTGGCTATGTAGTTTAGACGTCCCAAGAATCCTCTGACTTGTTTCTCGGTACGGGGTATAGGCATTTCTTGAATGGCTTTGACCTTGGCAGGATCAACCTCAATACCTTTACTGCTGACGATGAAACCTAAGAGTTTACCGGATCTTACTCCAAAGGTACACTTGTTCGGGTTCAGTCGCAATCTGTATTTCTTGAGTCTGTCAAACAGCTTGTGTAAATGACTCAAATGTTCTTCTTCGGTGTTGGATTTTGCGATCATGTCATCGACATACACCTCTATTTCCTGATGAATCATATCATGAAATAGTGTTACCATTGCTCGTTGGTAGGTAGCTCCAGCATTTTTTAGACCAAAGGGCATTACTTTGTAACAAAAGGTTCCCCAGGGAGTTGTGAAGGTTGTTTTTTCCATGTCTTCGGGTGCCATCTTGATTTGATTGTACCCTGAGAATCCGTCCATAAAGGAGAATACCTTGCATTGTGCGGTATTGTCAACTAGTACATCGATGTGCGGTAAAGGGAAATCATCTTTAGGGCTTGCCCGGTTCAGATCTCTGTAGTCTACACACATTCTGACTTTCCCGTCTTTTTTGGGTACAGGCACGATGTTAGCTATCCAAGGAGGATAACTTACAACTTTTAGGAATCCGGCATTGAATTGTTTTTCAACCTCGTCTTTGATCTTTTTTGACATATCAGGCTTACTCCTTCGCAGTCTCTGTTTGACCGGAGTGCTTCCTTCTTTGATTGGCAGGCGATGAACTACAATGTCCGTGTCAAGGCCAGGCATATCTTGATAAGACCAGGCGAATATCTCGGCGTAGTCTTGCAACAATTGAATCAGTCTTTGCTTGACACCGTTTTCTAAGTCAGCCCCAATTCTGACCTCTTTCTTTTCTTCGTCACTGCCCAAGTTGATGACCTCAATCGGCTCCTCATGAGGCTGTATGGCTTTTTCTTCTTGTTCTAGAAGTCTTGCAATTTCTCTTGGCACTTCACAATCTTCCTCACTTTCGTCCTCAGTTTGGTAGATCGGATTTTCAAAGTCATGACGGGCAATAGCAGAGTCGTTTTTTGACTGGATCCAGCGTGTATGTGAATCTGCATGGTAGATATGTGAGTGTGTATGAAGAGAAAAACATAGCTATTTGAAAGCGAATAAAGAAAGAAAAAGGATCACAAAATTTTGAACATGCAAGCATCCCATGATTTTATTGAATGCACATAATCATGATATGACAAACCCTTTTTGTAGAAGGACCGTTGTGCTAAGGCACACGGCTTTCAAGCTCATGGTTCGATTGTTCAGGAACCACTTTTATCTTTGCACAATATACACAAAGAAAACAGGAAATGGCATTTACTCCTGATCAAAGGAGATCACATCCTCTGCTTTCCAGTTGTTCAATCCACCGTTGTTAGCAGGGAGCACCCAGCTGTTCCAGTTGCAGTTGTTCTTTTCGTCTTCCGTAGCATTGATTCCGCTAGTGGGAAAATGCGTAGGTAATTCTTCAGGATAAGTTGGATGATTTGTTGGATATGAGAATCCAGGTGGAGGTCCCTCTATTGGCTGAGCGAGATGCTCGATAAGGCCGTCCCATGCAGTAGGAATGATGTTTTGAATAGAGACTTGTGCATCCTGATAAGGAGTGTACTGTGACAGAAAATAACCTTCGTTGTTTGGCATCTTCCTGGCTTCTTCAAGAGCGAAGTTGTCGTCGTACTGTTCGTCCCATCCAGTCGGGACAATGTCTTTGATGGGAGTTGAAAAGCTCGGAGGAGCGGAATATTTCACCATATAGTCGTATTTGCCGCTGGGTTCTCCTAGCGTGTCCCATACTTCTTTGGGTGGATTTTGATATTGCTGAGTGACGGGACTTGTGATACTTCCGTCATTTTGATTACTCTCTTCTGTTGGAGTAAGATCTTCCAGAGCAATGTAAGAATTCTGAGGTGTGATATACTGGTAGTTGTAACCGTCATTTGGTCCTCCCACAGCATCCCACATTCCCATGGTAATGGGTGGAATTTCGTCTGGATATGGCTGAATGATGTGGTTCAAGTATGTCCCTTCATCATCAATGGCGTTTACTTCTTGGCTGGCGAAGTGTGATATTAACCCTTCAGAGCGAGGATTTTGATCATTCTTTTGATTTTCACCATTATAGCCCAGACCTAGCTTGTCGGACTTGTAGGGTATATCAGGGAGTTGTCCCCATACTGTGCGATCACCCTGTTCAATCATGGCTTTGGCATCTTTGAGAGAAGCCATAGTTGTAGCTGGAGTAGCAGGAATATGCTTGGTGGTAGAGATATCTGGAGATACAACCTCAAAAGCTTGATACGGAGTTTCGATGGATTCGCCCTCCATCTCAACATACTTGTCGTTGCTCAAGTGACTGACCATATATTCTTCTTCGCCATAGACTGTGACAACCTTTCCTTTTACTGGGTATTTTAACTTCTGATGCAGGGTAGAAGTTACAGCGTTTGCCCCATGTATCCAAGGGCGTCCTAGTAAACAGGAGTATGTTGGAAGAACGTCTATTACGGAAAAGATAACATCGAAAGTTTGAGAGCCCACTCTGATTGGGAGCTTAACTTCTCCGTACACCGTTCTTGTTGACCCATCGAAGGCTCTTACAACCACATCACTTGGTTGTAGCACAACTCCTTTGAAGTCAAGTTTTTCCAGTATTACCTTTGGTAACACGTTTAGAGAGGAACCATTGTCTATTAGCACATGAGACAGAGTGGTGCCGTTGCATTCGATAGAGATGTGCAGGGCCTTGTTGTGATTTCTTCCAGCAGGAGTTAGATCCACATCAGAGAAACCAAGACCATTGGGCACTGTAAGACTGGCGACACAATTCTCAAATTGGTCGATTGGGATTTCTTGAGGCACATGCGCAGCTTGAAGGAACTTCATTAGAGCTTTAGCATGAGCTTCTGAATATTTTAGCAGAGATAACATTGAGATTTTTGAAGCAGTATGCCCCAGTTGTTCGACAATATTGTAATCACTTTTGCAGATGATTTTCAATATTTCGTCCATCTCTTGCTTTGATGGATCCTCAGCAGTGATCTCTACCGGATTTTGAACTGGTTCGATCAGTGGCTCTTTGCCTCGAGTGTTGATATCTGGAATAGGAATTGGAACCTGGATTGGACTAGCAGCAATATTTGGAGAAATTTCTGGTGAAAAGATTCTTCCACTTCTCGTGATCTTGCTAGTGCCTGCAATGTTACTTACAGCTGAAGTAGTTAGTGTTGCGTCCTCTTTAGTCGAGGGATCCTGCTTAACTCCATGAATGTAAACATTAGTGTCATATCCCCATGGGACAGCTTTGTCTGAGGAGTATGGAAATGGAGTTGGTCTAGCAATGACTACTGATGCCACTTTGAGTGTAGCAGAAAGTTTGAATGGAGCCTTGGTAGAGATTTTGAATGGTAAGCTGGAGATCACTGAGACGTCCTCCATTTTTATCCCGTTGGCAAAGGCTTTGCCCATCATGTCCATAGAAGGGAGCCTCTCAAACATAATGATATGGCGATCCATGTATTTTTGAATTCCCATCTTTAGATTTTCACAACCATTGGGTTGGCGTGAGCAATAAAAGCAGTCGGGATCACAACCTGGAAAGTAACCAGCTTGGATGAACTTTCTTTTGACTTCGAGGAGTGGAATTGATACTTCGTTCACATCATAAATGTAAACTGTGTCTATGATAGCATTAACAGTTTTGTCATGCTTTGGCATAGGTGCTGTGATGACATTTGGAGTTTCTGGAGGATCGAACTCAATTTCTCCAGCATCTATCATGTCTTGGATTTTATTTTTCAGGGCCCAGCAGTGATCTGCGTCATGTCCTGGACAGTTTGAATGATAGGCACATGTTGCATCAGGGCGATAATTCAGAGAAGAAGTATTGACATTCTTCGGAGGACCCCTTAATGTGATCAGATCCGCTTTAAGCAAGTGCTGCAATGCCTGAGAGATTGGCATGTTGATTTTGGTGAAAGTTCTTCTTGGTGCATCTGGTCGATGCGTATGTTTTGGCTGTTGATCTTTTTGAGGTGCAGATGCGGAGATCATAACTGCCCCTACAGATTGATGCTGATCACTTTTGTGACTTGTCTGAATTTGCGCTGTATTGACCTCATTTCTGATGGGCCTTTTTGTAGTACCAGAGGAGGATCCTACTTGAATTTTTCCATTTCGAATGCCACTTTCGACACGTTCTCCGGTCAGTATTAGGTCAGTGAAACCTGATGATGAACTTCCCAGCAAATGGCTATAGAATGGGCCAGTTAAAGTGCCCATGAACATGTCGACTAGTTCGCGATCAGATAAGGGTGGTTGAACCCTTCCAGCCATATCTCTCCACTTTTGTGCATACTCTTTGAAACTTTCTTTTGGTCCCATAGACATGCCTCGTAATTGAGTACGAGTGGGTGTAAGATCAGCATTGTATCGGTACTGTTTGTAAAAAGCAGCAGCTAATTCTTCCCAAGTATGAACCTTGGTATTTTCTAGCTGGTAGTACCATTCGAGTTGTGTACCTGACAGACTTTCTTGGAAAAAGTGAATCCACAATTTGTTATCTGTTGTATGAGGTTGTATCTTCCTCACATAAGATCTCAAATGTAGTTTTGGACAAGAAACTCCATCATACTTTGCAAAGGTTGGAACTTTGAATTTTGGAGGGATGACAACATCCGACACGAGTCCCAGATCATTGAAATCTAAGCCAGGTATTTTTTGTATTTCCATAGCTTTCATACGATCCTCCAACTGTTGGTATTTGTCATCATCCCGTTCGTCTCCAGAATGATCTTCTTCTTCATTTGAAGAGAGAGAGGGTTTAGCAGAACCCTGGTTGCTTTGATTATCTTCTTGTTCACCATCACCGACTATTTCAGGGATTGGTGGCTTTTTGATCTTTTTGACAGGGATCTTGATCTTCCTTCTCAGGTAACTCAAGCCTGCAGATTCTTTGGGCTTCTTCTTCTTCTTGAGTATCAGGGCTTTCAGCTCTTGTTGCCCCTTTGCCAGTTCCAGAATTGCCACTTGAACTTGGGCATTCTGTACTTCGAGATTCTTGATGCTTGCCTCAGATTCCATCTCTTCTGACTGAAATAAACAGCGAAGAGATGAGAAACCCGTCATGAGAACCTGTTATGAAATGTGTATGACTGGATGCCATGTATGCAATGTGTATGCAATGTATATGAATGCAATGTATGAAATGCAATGTATGAAATGCAATGTGTATGCAATGCATGTGAATGCATGTGTGCAATGTTTTCAAGGATCATAGAGTCTAGATTTGTTAAAGAAGCAACAAACGTTAGTTAATCAATTTATTCTTTTTTCTTTGCCTCATTTGGGCTTACAAGACAGAAAATAAAATAAATGATCTTTCAGGTCTCCCGTGGGCGCTTTTTCTTTGTCCCCAGGAATGCGTTGATTCTTTGTTCTTCTTGAAGCTGTCTGGTGAGCTCGAATAGCCTTCTCTCATAGTCCTGACAGTGTTCTTTGAAGGTGTCTCTTTCCTCTTTGAGTTGAACCCAGGATTTTTGCAACTCTTCCAAGTCAGTTGGCATATCCGGGTGTAGAATAACTTGAGGTTCGTAACCTTCGACTTCTGATTCGATAGTCACAGGTAGAACAGCGGGATAGGGCATCATGAGTTTTTGAGCATGAGTACGCACCCATCTGAGGTAAAGTTCCATAGGAATAGAATTCCATTGCCCCAGAGTTTTGCTTTCTATTCTATAGACACTGTCCCAAGCCTGTATGAATCTTCGTCGGTGTCTGTGAGAATCATTCTCGTAATCAAACACAATGCCACGGATAATCATGTCATGAGGACCGTTGCTTCTTGCATATCCGAATTGGCGTAGAGCTAGAGAGGGATTGTAAGTGATACCTCCTTTAATGCCAAGGAGTGGCACATTAGGGTATTCTCCACAATGATCAATGATAGTAATGTCTCTTTGAAAGAAGTTGTTCCATCGGATATCTGAATGAGATAAAGACATGATTCTGTAAGACCATTGTGCTCTTTGTTCATTTCTCAGTACTGATCGGGGAAGATGACATGTAAACCACCTAGCCAGCAGTGGTATACAGCACATGAGAGTTCCTCGCTTCTTCGTGGTACGAGTGTGTAGAGAGTGTAGGATGTCTCCCAGCAATGTTGGTACCCGGGTTGCGAATTAGGAAAAGGTTGATGATGTGTACACTTATGAACTGGTCGGAATTAGGGAACAAAACCAACCCATAGATCAAAAGAGCCATAACTTCTTCAAAAGCTGGATAACTTTTGTTTTCTAGCAGTAGTCGAGCCTTTTCCAGTAAGAATTTGGCAAGCAAACCCTCAACTCCACTCTTTGTTTCCCAATTGGATTTGATTTCTGACTTTTGCAGATGTAAAGCAGCAGCAATGACTTCAGGTTTTGGTTTTCTTTCTAAACCAGTGAAAGGTAATTGATCTCGGATTGGTAATCCAATTAATTCAGAGAATTCTTCCAAAGTGGGTACCAACTGGTAATCAGGAAATGTGAAGCAATGATGTTCAGGGTCGAAGAACTGGAACAGGACCCGTATCATGTCTTCTTCAAACTTTGAGGTAACCAAATGGAGTAGGTGACCATGCTTTTCAGTGAATTGAGCATTCCTGGGGAATTCTGCTACCAAGACTTTGAGTTCAGATGGCACCGTTGAGATATTGATTCGGATGTAATCTCTGGTGGCGGGAGCCATTACCTGCAAAAACAAAAGTAAACTCTTTGATCCTTGAAATGTGTAGTGAAAAATGATGTGTTTATGATGCAAACATGTGGCACACAAAAACAAATCAAACAATAGCCTTAGGTTTAAAGGCTTGCATGAGGTTGATAGGTGATACCCTCCCCTCTGAAGTTGAGTTGGTTGAAAACCTGTCCTAGAATAGTATTCGGGTTCTATGATCCTTGGAGACAACATCTCAATACGGCGCTCGGACGGCCGATCAAGAATATTCCTCGAGGATAACTAGCTTCGATCAATTTCAAAGCTAACCACTTAATAGGCCACAAGTCAAGTTCAACTAAAAGGTTCTAAGACAAATTAGTGTTAATGACACTTCGGAAGCCTAATATACTCCTTGATCGCTTTCAAGGGACATCAGTATAAACCAAAGTATCACACTAACGATGACTACCAGATCAACCGTATCGGTACATGCCGTACAGTTTCCTTGGTCTATTGTCATATACTTAAGGTATCTCGAGATTCGGGTTAGAATCTTTCACACAAGCAAAGTACCCAAGCAAACCTGTGAAAAGTAAAGCAATCAGATCAAACAATTGAAAACATCGAAATGATCTATACTCTAAAGGTAACCCCTTTTGAAAACATTTTGAATTTGTAATCCCCAGCAGAGTCGCCAGTTCTGTGGACCGTCCTTTCGGGCCATACCCCTCCGTGGGTGGGATACGTGAACTGACTCTTTTTTGTCGATCGGACGCTTTCGCGTCACTTTTGAAAAAGTTTACAGAGTCGCCACCGACCTTTTATTTTATCCAATGAAGGAAAGGTTTATAAAAGAAACAGAAAAAAGACCTTTGAGAGATTCTGGGTAAGGGGGTAGGTTATACAAAGGGAAGGTGTTAGCACCCTTTGTATCCATGGTTATCCATGGGCTCTTTAGTTTGCTTAGCTCATTTGCTTTACTTTTCAATTGATTCGGAATGCTTTACCTGTGTTTTTGAAATACCTTTGCAAATAGAATTTGTAATGATCCTTGTGCGGATATATACAAATGCTTGTTTATCTTTCGAAAGATGTTTTGAAAAGATCGTTAATTTTGTAATGATCCGTGTTTGGATGTATACAAAATATTGTCTTTTGGAAAATTCGTTTTTTTAAAAACAACAGTGTATGAGAATTTTGTTTGTTTTGATTTTGAGCAAGCAAACTAGGAGGTCTACCCTGAGTTAGGAGGTCTTTATCCTTGTTCCCTTTAAAAATCTATCCATTCGTCGGATATGAACAAAAGGTTCGATTTTGTACTCGAAACAGTAGAAATGTAACTTTGATTTTGAAAAGAGTGAAAAGGGGTTACCCTAGGAGGTGCAAATGTGATTGTGATTGAATTCAGATATTTATCTTTGAAGTTAGTGATCTGACGGTTCAGTTTTATCTTTGACATACACGCAGTTTATATGGGTGCTGGAAATTAAAATGCGGAAATGTAAAGTGCAGAAAGTAAATCTACGCTATTACATCGATTGTGCGGGAAATGTAAACTAGCCTATTTACATGAATTTGACATCCTATACATTTATCTAGGAATTTTAAATTGCAAGAAATAAAAGGCATATTTTTGTATTTTTGTGATTTATTTTAAATATAATTAATGCATTATTAATTAATTTAAAATAAAGAAAAGATGGAAATATGATTAAACCTAGCAAATAAGTTTAAAAATATGTACAAAATGTTTGTTAATTGATTTTAGAACAAAACTAATTTTTTTGGAATTTTTGAAATTTGTTTTTGGATATTTTAAGTTAATCAAAACATAATTATGCAAATAATTACACAAATAATTAAAACTTAAAGAGAAAATTATCCTAAATATGTACAAAATTAGTTTATGATATATAAACAATATTTAACACAAAGAACAATTTTTTTTTTTATGATTTTTTGACTAATTAAAATAATTAATAAGCAAATATACAAATACATACTAATTAATTATGTAAAATATTGAAATTTTGAAGAAAAATAAAATATTTTTATTTCAGGAAATAATATATTATTTTAGAAGTTTAAAATATTTTTTGTGAATTTTTTGGGATTTTTTAACTATTTTTAATTATTTTTGCAAATAAAAATAAAATAAAATAGAAAATTAAAAAGGATACTAATCTGGTGTGGAAGTCAGATGAAGGTGCATGGTGTGGTTGTGTGTTATGGTGCGTTGGATTCGTTTTTAATGAGGATCTATGGCCCAGATTGAATGGAACATGATGCACGTGGCTAGAGGGATAACATGGAATTATGCTGACTTTGAGAGTCCAGCGTGGGACCCACGTGCGGTTGACTGGCGAATAGGAAGAGAAGGACTTGCCACGCGTGTGGTCAAAGAGTCCTCATCACTATTCATCATCTTCAACCTATTTCCTGCGGATTTAGCTGCGGACTTACCTGCGATTTTACCTGCGGATTCCACCTTCGAATTTCTGGATTTTTGAAACCTACAAAAACGCATGAAAATAAAAACCACAAGGGCCCAGATCTACTAAAGATGACCTCCTGAGTCCAATGGTGAGGTTAGTTTTCTCATTTGACCACGTTAAGTATGAACACGAAGAGGTTGAAGCTTTGAGCTTCAACCATGGCACCCCACGATTCAGGGCTTTAAACTCACATGTTAAACGTTAGATCTACCCCATATGATCTCAAATGGATGGCAAAGGCATTAGATTGTGTTTAAATAAGCTTATAGTTTAGATATCACAAGTTGATAATATGCATGAATATGTTATTTTTGAAACACGATTTCTATGAGTATATAGCCATGGTTATTGCTTCCAACTTACTATATTAAGTGCCAGGAGATGATTAGAGCAATTGGTTTGTATTGATAGTGGCTGAAATATATAATTCGAAAGTTACAAAGTTTGGAGAATTTTGAGAAATTTTAGAGGTTTCTTGGCTATGCTCTTGCTATATTTCGTGTCTCCTTTTGTTGCTGAAGTATGCTACTCCTTTTATAGCCCAAAGGCTGCTTGGAAGTGAAGCAAGAAGCCTTGTTGCCTTTGTTGAAAGTTTGGTTTTTAAAATATTAAAAACCTTGAATTTTTGACCAATCCTTGACTCCATTCAATGCTCTTGCCTTGGGCATCAATTTTCTGCAGAAAAATGAAGACTTTGGAGGTGTGTCATACTTGGAGATCAAGCCATCAATTATCCATGCAATTTCCTTTAATTTTAATCTTAAAATAAGATAAAATTATGTCAAAAAATGGATAATATAGATGTGGGCTTTGTCTTGGTCGTGGGAGGCCCATAGTAACATGGCAAAGATGTTTGGACCACAAAAACTTGGCATCTTTTGGAAAAAAAACATTTTTGAGCAATGTTGATTTCATGCATTTTCCCAAAATTTAGCCAACTTCAACAAGGTGTAAATCCTTCAATTTTTGTCATATGAAGGAGATCTTGCACTTTTTGGAAACCTCAAAGAGTCCTCTAACCAATGTCTTTGGTCTCATATCAAAATGATTTTTGGTTCTCCTTGTGTGTCCATTTGAAAAAAGTGTCTTTTTGTTGACTTTGAAAATGACCTGTAATGTCTTTGGCCATATTTTTCAAATGGTGAATGCTATGACCATGGGATCAATTGCATTTGAAAGATAATTGAATTTCCTTCAAAATGAGCTTTGGTTGACATTTTTTGGATGAAGGATGAGAGAGTTATGATCAGTCAAAGTTGAGTTGACTTTTCAGGCAAAAACCCTAATTTTGAATCTTAGGGTTTTGTTGATTTTTGATCTTTCCTTGATGAATTGTGATCATCCAATGATCAAATGTTGAATCCTTTGACAAAATATGGACTTTGACAAAAAATTTCATTTTTGACTGTCAGTTGACTTTTTTGGTCAAACGGGTCGTCTGTTGACTGTTTGAGCTGCTGACGGTGCGTCTGAGTGAATTGAAGTTTGAAAATTTGTATGATGGTACTTTGAGATGTATGGATGTGTATAAAATCCATTTGAGCTCTCAAAAACTTGTTGCTCCTGTAAAAACAAGAAAAACCCTGATTAGGGACTGTTTGTGTAGGAGACAGTTAAGCGTACCTGATTTTTGTGCAGTGTTGAGTCTCTGCTAATCATGTGATATTCAGAAGACTTCTTGAACAAAAATCTTGGAATTTTGAATTGTGAAAGATTGATTTGATTGATTGTACAAATCACTGTGAATTGTACTGTCTGCAGTTTGTCTGTCAACCGACTGTTCGTGTACTGAAGCAGCAGTTAAAGTGAAAAATCAACCGTCAAAGTTAATTTTCTTTTTTTTTTTTTTTGTTGTTATTTTTGTTTTTGTTTTGTGTGAAGCATGAAAATTTATTTACATGACTTGTTAGAAACAGAAACATAATAAATAACTGATATTTACGGTATGCGGGCAAAATTACCGATAATAACCTGAAAATTGTTTACTGCACAGAAATAGAAATATTTGACTGGCAGAAAACACACAAGTTAAGATTTGATTTTTGAAAAAGAGATTTGAAAAGATTTTGAAAATAATGGAATATAGTACAAAGGTTAGTGGGAAACCAAAAACAATTGTTACCAGTATAGTGTGAGTTTCCTGCTTCTGCGCCTGCAAAAAGAGTTAACTCTGCATGATTGTGTTAGTACTATTTATCTGTAAATAAATAAATAGTATTTGTGATGTAATGAACAGTATTTGGCGTTTGCGTAAGAATAAATTCCTCTGTAAGCCAAGCTACTGTATAAGAAAAGTTTCTGAAATTTAAGTACTTCATATGCTAGGATATTTGAAATAAAAATCCATGATTATATGAAACTCTTAATTTTCAGATTGGAGTTTTCTTGAAAAAAGATGTGGGCAAATTTTGGGGTATAACAGATGTAAAGGGATTATATTGAGGTAATAGAGACTCTTGGATCATGTCTTGAGTTTTAGATCCATGCCCTGATTAAAAGTCAACTATCTTGGGGAATTAGGTCAAAAACCCTAATTGTCGACCAGAGGACAATGATGACTGTAGACTTTGAATTGAGGTGTAATGTCCAGTGGATCTTGTCATATGAGTTATTTGAAGATGATTGATATCTTTGAATGGTCCCCTAGGGCTTTTTAGGGTTTCCCAAAAGTGTTCCCTGATTTTAGTCCTTGATAAGGCTCCAAACCCTGGTCTGTTGATCTGAGTAATTCTGTACTTAGATGACTGGGTGTCTAATCAATCATAGGTGAAATAATGAAGCTCTTGAGTCTCATGATTGTGTTAGAGACTAATCCTCCTATTGATTGATCCTTTGCCTGAGTTTTCTTGTCTTTGAACACCCTCGATTGAATGTCAGACTGCTCTGGGTACTTACTTTGACTTGATGAAAATCCTGAAGATATGTCATCTCAGGGGGGTCAAAAATTAGGGTATGACAGATGCCCCTGTTTAAGTTTCTTTTATCTGGAGGGAGAGAGATTGAGATCTCGATCTCTCCTGCGTAAAAGAGACTTAAATATCAAAGAATGCCCGAATTTTGGACGCTCCTGAGATGATAAAATCTTTGCATGATTTGATCCCGTTGTCGCACTGGCGGGGGATGAGGAGACAAACTCCTGCAGAAATACTTGATGTGGATTCTGGTGAATGGATGGCAATGTAGGATGTGCAATCCATCTTCTTTAACTAAGTGTTGATACTTAGAAAAAGGTAAACAACCTCCTCTCGTTCCGGATGTCCAAATCTCGAAACTGGTCTCAGTTGCGTTTGGACAATATCTCAGATAAAGAGAAAATTTCCAAAGGTTTGTTTCCTCATCAAACTTCTTACCAGCGCTTGGAGGTAAGATGCCATTTGACGGCTGTAGAGAAACTTCAAAGGTTTGTTTCCTCGTCAAACTTCTTACCAGCGCTTGGAGGTAAGATGCCATTTGACGGCTGTAAAGAAACTTCAAAGGTTTGTTTCCTCGTCAAACTTCTTACCAGCGCTTGGAGATAAGATGCCATTTGACGGCTGTAAAGAAACTTCAACATCTTCCCTTTTAACTTGACGTCTTTGAAAGAATGTCATATGGCCTCATGATCTTTTGAGGGGCTAATGACTTTGTTTGAAGGCGGACAAACTGTTTTCGGGGTGAAAACTGCCATTCGTCAACTGATGCCTGGGGAATCAACGAACTGTTTTCCTAAGAGGAAAACTGCCATTCATCGACTCTGTGGGGAGTTAAACATCCCAGAAACAGACAAACTGTTCGAAGAAACTGCCATTTGTCGATCTCTTGAGTATTTAACAGACAAACTGTCTTTTCTTGGGAAAAGACTGCCATTTGCCAATTTCTAGGGGAGCAAACTGTCTTCTACTGGGAGAGACTGCCATTTGTCGACCCTGTCATGAAAGAAAGTGAGCAAACTGTCTTCTGCTGAAAGAGACTGCCATTTGCTGACTTTGTTATGATAGAAAGTGAGCAAACTGTCTTCTGCTGAAAGAGACTGCCATTTGCTGACTCTGTTATGATAAGAAGTGAGCAAACTGTCTTCTGATGAAAGAGACTGCTATTTGCCGACTTTGTTGTGATAGAAAGTGAGCAAACTGTCTTCTGATGAAAGAGACTGCCATTTGCTGACTTTGTTATGATAAGAAGTGAGCAAACTGTCTTCTGATGAAAGAGACTGCCATTTGCCGACTTTGTTGTGATAGAAAGTGAGCAAACTGTCTTCTGATGAAAGAGTGCCATTTGCTGACTTTGTTGGGGAATCTGAACTATCTTCTGGACGAAGACTATCATTCGCTGACTCCGCTAGGGAATCATTTGTCGATCTGCTGGGAGATTCTGAATTTTTCTTTGACAAGAAGTGGCACCTCTTGACCCTGCTGGGGAAATACCAAACCTGTAGGGAATTCCAAAATGTGAAGCAGACTATCTTATCTGAAGAAGACTGTCGAATGTCGCTCTGCAGGAGATTCTCGGCTGAGGAATTCCAAAAGTGAACAAACTATCTCTTTGAGGGAGACTACCATCTGTTGACTTGCTTGGTGAGATCCTTGTGTATGAACTGTTGTTTCAAAGGAAAAAGTTTCTCCGGAACTTGCAGGGGAAACTTGAGTTCATGCCTCAATGACTTAGGCATTCACAGGATCAAAGCCTGATTCGGCTATGCAATTATGATGTAATGTATGCATGAATATTATGACAATGATAAAATGTAAAGTGAATGTGAATAGAATTGTCGCGGATGGAAAATCCTAATATACGACTTGAATTCTTGTTGATCAGAAGATGTCCTCTTCTTGTAGTTCGAACTCTGTTGGGAATACCTGGTTATCAGTTGTCCGCTGTCCGAAATGAGTAATATGAGTTGAAGTGAAGATCCGTCATCGGGAGATGTTCGCAAAGCGACCTCATGGGGAAAACTTGATTCCCGGAATCTCAACCGTTCTCGGAGCAACTGTTTGCATTTTTCCTATTGTTTGTAAACCTTAGAAAGAAATTTCACCTTTATTTTTGCAAGTAAATTCATTTTTATTTTATGAAAACATTTGTTTCAAGAAATTGACTGTTTAAACTTAAAATGCATTCCAAGAAACTGAATAAGACTAGATTGCAAAGGAAAAGCACAAGGCTCAAATTATTATATATGGAATGGTAATCAGCCAAATGCTTGATTCCATGGAGTATTTACAAAGTTGGAAATTGGTAAATTTTGGGAAAAGGGCTACGATGAAACGTGACGACCGTTATCTTTCCCTTCCACTCCGAGTTGCGCTGTATTCGTGCTTCGTAGAAGATGACCTACTGCTGATGAATACTCCGCTATGGATTTTGAATGATCAAGTTTGTCCTGGACACAGTTACTTGCCATATATCCCTAACTTTTGCGTAAACTACCCCTTTCGGGTTTTAAGTCTACCGGGATTGAATAAAATTTTTTTTTATGTCTCTAACTTTTGCCTGAATCGCCCTTTCGGGTTTTCGATTCACCGAGACGCTCTTTTTTGCCTAAGCCGCTCTTTGCGAGTTTTCAACTTAGCGAGCTGTTCTTTTAATTATTTAGGCGAAGTATTTCTTGACTGCGTCAACGTTCACAGGACGGGTGAATTCTTCTCCATCCATAGTCGTGAGTATTAAGGCTCCTCCTGAGAAAGCTCTCTTGACCACGTAGGGGCCGTCATAATTGGGAGTCCATTTCCCTCTCGAATCTGTGAGAAAAGATTGAATCTTTTTTAGTACAAGGTCGCCTTCTTTGATTGTGCAAGGTCGAACCTTTTTGTCGAAAGCTTTCTTCATTCTTTGTTGATATAGCTGTCCGTGGCATAAAGTTGTCATGCGCTTTTCTTCGATTAAGTTCAATTCATCGAATCTGCTTTGACACCACTCGGCTTCTGTTAATTTTGCCTCCATCAAAACTCTCATTGATGGAATCTCAACCTCTATAGGTAGGACTGCCTCCATGCCATATACAAGGGAGAAAGGAGTTGCTCCAGTCGAAGTACGTACTGATGTACGGTAACCATGAAGAGCATACGGGAGCATTTCATGCCAATCTTTGTAAGTGATGACCATCTTCTGAATGATTTTCTTGATGTTTTTGTTAGCTGCTTCTACAGCTCCATTCATCTTTGGTCTGTAAGGAGATGAGTTGTGATGTTCGATCTTGAATTCTTCACAAAGCTCCTTCATCATTTTGTTATTCAAATTCGACCCATTGTCAGTGATTATCTTGCTAGGAACGCAGTAGCGACAGATGATGTGATTCTTGATAAACCTGACGACAACTTGTCTTGTAACGTTTGCATATGAAGCTGCTTCAACCCATTTGGTGAAATAGTCTATGGCTACCAAGATGAAGCGATGTCCGTTGGACGCTTTTGGTTCGATCATTCCAATCATGTCGATTCCCCACATGGAGAAAGGCCAAGGGGAAGAGAGTATGTTGAGAAGTGATGGTGGCACATGAATTCTATCGGCGTAGATCTGGCATTTGTGACACCTCTTTGCGTACTGGTAGCAATCTGACTCCATCGTCAGCCAATAATATCCTGCTCTCAGTATTTTCCTTGTCATGGTATGTCCATTGGTGTGAGTACCAAAGGAACCTTCATGTATTTCTCTCATGAGTATTTCTGCTTCTTTTCTGTCAACGCATCTGAGCAGAACCATGTCGAAGTTTCTCTTGTACAGAACATCTTCATTCAAGAAGAATCTACAAGCTAACTTTCTCAAAGTCTTTCTATCTTTCTTTGATGCCCCAATAGGGTACTCTTGCTTTTGAAGAAAGTTCTTGATGTCGTGATACCACGGTTTGTCGTCGATGATTGCTTCTACTGTGAACACATGAGCGGGCCTATCCAGGCGCATAACATCGATCCGAGGAATGTCATTCCAATGATTTATCCTAATCATGGAAGAGAGTGTGGCTAATGCATCAGCCAAATTGTTTTCTTCACGAGGAATGTGATGAAAATCTACCCTGTCGAAGAATGGTAACAATCTTCTCGCGTAGTCTTTGTAAGGAATTAGCCCTGGTTGGCGTGTTTCCCATTCTCCTTTGATTTGATTGATGACCAAAGCAGAATCTCCGTATACATCCAAGTGTTTGATTCTTAGATCCATGGCTTCTTCGAGACCCATGATGCAAGCTTCATATTCGGCCTCATTGTTTGTGCATTTGAAAGTTAATCTGGCAGTAAATGGAATATGGGTACCCTGAGGTGTAACAATGATTGCCCCAATTCCTCGTCCATAAGCATTGACAGCTCCGTCAAAGATTAAGCCCCACTGGGATCCTATCTCAGGTCCTTCGTCTGGTAGTGGCTCTTCGTAATCTTTCATCTTGAGGTACATGACGTCCTCGTCCGGAAAGTCGAAACTGGTTGATTCATGACCATTGAGTGGGTGGTGAGCCAGGTGCTCAGCTAGAATGCTTCCTTTCACGGCTTTCTGTGTGTGATACTCAATGTCGTATTCTGATAACAACATCTGCCAACGGGCAATTCTCCCGGTTAAAGCAGGCTTCTCAAAGATGTACTTGATTGGATCCATATGAGAGATCAAACAAGTAGTATGTCGAATCATGTACTGGCGGAGACGCTTGGCAGCCCAGGCCAAAGCACAACACGTCTTCTCGAGCATGGAGTAGCGGGATTCACAGTCAGTGAATTTCTTGCTCAGGTAGTAGATGGCATGCTCTTTTCTCTTTGTCTCGTCTTGCTGTCCAAGGACACAACCCATGGAGTCTTCTAAGACGGTTAAGTACATTATCAAAGGTCTTCCTTCCACTGGAGGAGACAAGATGGGTGGTTCGAGCAGATATTCCTTAATGTTGTCGAACGCTTTCTGACAATCGTCTGTCCAGACGCAACTTTGATTTTTCCGTAGAAGTTTGAAAATAGGAGCGCAAGTTGCAGTCATGAGATATATGAATCTCGAAATGTAATTCAGACGTCCAAGAAATCCTCTAACTTGTTTCTCGGTTCTGGGTGAAGGCATTTCTTGAATTGCCTTGACTTTGTCTGGATCTACTTCAATTCCTCGTTTGCTGACAATGAAACCAAGGAGTTTTCCTGAATAGACACCAAAGGTGCACTTGTTGGGGTTCAGGCGAAGCTGAAACTTCCGTAAGCGTTGAAATAACTTTGTCAGATTCTGTATGTGATCTTCTTCATTTTCTGATTTGGCAATCATGTCGTCCACATAGACTTCCACTTCCTTATGCATCATGTCGTGGAAAAGCGTAGTCATGGCCCTTTGATAAGTTGCCCCTGCGTTCTTTAGTCCAAAAGGCATAACACGGTAGCAGAACGTGCCCCAGGGGGTGATGAAAGCTGTTTTTTCCATGTCTTCAGGTGCCATTTTGATTTGGTTGTATCCTGAAAATCCGTCCATGAACGAGAAAACTTTGGATTTTGCTGTACTGTCTACCAACATATCAATATGTGGTAAAGGAAAATCATCCTTAGGGCTAGCTTTGTTCAAATCTCTGTAGTCGACGCACATGCGGACTTTTCCGTCTTTCTTAGGAACGGGAACAATGTTAGCTAACCACTGAGGGTATTCTGAAGTGACGAGGAAACCTGCGTTGATCTGCTTTTGAACTTCCTCTTTGATTTTCATGGCCATCTCCGGATGAGTTCTTCTTAATTTTTGTTTGACCGGAGGGCATTCTGCTTTTAATGGCAAGTGATGCTCCACTATACTGGTATCCAACCCTGGCAAATCTTGATAAGACCAAGCGAAGACATCTGAGA
>NW_026706683.1:0-95407 GCF_029867415.1 Vicia villosa | reverse complement strand
CAATCGGTAAACTTTTTGCTAAGATAGTAGATTGCGTGCTCCTTTCGACCGGAATCGTCATGTTGTCCGAGTACACACCCCATTGAATCTTCTAACACAGTTAGGTACATTATCAGAGGTCTGCCTTCCACAGGAGGTAACAAGATTGGCGGTTTTTGAAGGTATTCTTTGATTTTATCAAAGGCTAACTGGCATTTGTCATTCCATCTTTCCACTTGATCTTTCTTCAGTAATTTGAAGATTGGCACACAAGTAGGAGTCATATGGGCAATGAATCTGGCTATGTAGTTTAGACGTCCCAAGAATCCTCTGACTTGTTTCTCGGTACGGGGTATAGGCATTTCTCGAATGGCTTTGACCTTGGCAGGATCAACCTCAATACCTTTACTGCTGACGATGAAACCTAAGAGTTTACCGGATCTTACTCCAAAGGTACACTTGTTCGGGTTCAGTCGCAATCTGTATTTCTTGAGTCTGTCAAACAGCTTGTGTAAATGACTCAAATGTTCTTCTTCGGTGTTGGATTTTGCGATCATGTCATCGACATACACCTCTATTTCCTGATGAATCATATCATGAAATAGTGTTACCATTGCTCGTTGGTAGGTAGCTCCAGCATTTTTTAGACCAAAGGGCATTACTTTGTAACAAAAGGTTCCCCAGGGAGTTGTGAAGGTTGTTTTTTCCATGTCTTCGGGTGCCATCTTGATTTGATTGTACCCTGAGAATCCGTCCATAAAGGAGAATACCTTGCATTGTGCGGTATTGTCAACTAGTACATCGATGTGCGGTAAAGGGAAATCATCTTTAGGGCTTGCCCGGTTCAGATCTCTGTAGTCTACACACATTCTGACTTTCCCGTCTTTTTTGGGTACAGGCACGATGTTAGCTATCCAAGGAGGATAACTTACAACTTTTAGGAATCCGGCATTGAATTGTTTTTCAACCTCGTCTTTGATCTTTTTTGACATATCAGGCTTACTCCTTCGCAGTCTCTGTTTGACCGGAGTGCTTCCTTCTTTGATTGGCAGGCGATGAACTACAATGTCCGTGTCAAGGCCAGGCATATCTTGATAAGACCAGGCGAATATCTCGGCGTAGTCTTGCAACAATTGAATCAGTCTTTGCTTGACACTGTTTTCTAAGTCAGCCCCAATTCTGACCTCTTTCTTTTCTTCGTCACTGCCCAAGTTGATGACCTCAATCGGCTCCTCATGAGGCTGTATGGCTTTTTCTTCTTGTTCTAGAAGTCTTGCAATTTCTCTTGGCACTTCACAATCTTCCTCACTTTCGTCCTCAGTTTGGTAGATCGGATTTTCAAAGTCATGACGGGCAATAGCAGAGTCGTTATTGACTGGATCCAGCGTGTATGTGAATCTGCATGGTAGATATGTGAGTGTGTATGAAGAGAAAAACATAGCTATTTGAAAGCGAATAAAGAAAGAAAAAGGATCACAAAATTTTGAACATGCAAGCATCCCATGATTTTATTGAATGCACATAATCATGATATGACAAACCCTTTTTATAGAAGGACCGTTGTGCTAAGGCACACGGCTTTCAAGCTCATGGTTCGATTGTTCAGGAACCACTTTTATCTTTGCACAATATACACAAAGAAAACAGGAAATGGCATTTACTCCTGATCAAAGGAGATCACATCCTCTGCTTTCCAGTTGTTCAATCCACCGTTGTTAGCAGGGAGCACCCAGCTGTTCCAGTTGCAGTTGTTCTTTTCGTCTTCCGTAGCATTGATTCCGCTAGTGGGAAAATGCGTAGGTAATTCCTCAGGATAAGTTGGATGATTTGTTGGATATGAGAATCCAGGTGGAGGTCCCTCTATTGGCTGAGCGAGATGCTCGATAAGGCCGTCCCATGCAGTAGGAATGATGTTTTGAATAGAGACTTGTGCATCCTGATAAGGAGTGTACTGTGACAGATAATAACCTTCGTTGTTTGGCATCTTCCTGGCTTCTTCAAGAGCGAAGTTGTCGTCGTACTGTTCGTCCCATCCAGTCGGGACAATGTCTTTGATGGGAGTTGAAAAGCTCGGAGGAGCGGAATATTTCATCATATAGTCGTATTTGCCGCTGGGTTCTCCTAGCGTGTCCCATACTTCTTTGGGTGGATTTTGATATTGCTGAGTGACGGGACTTGTGATACTTCCGTCATTTTGATTACCCTCTTCTGTTGGAGTAAGATCTTCCAGAGCAATGTAAGAATTCTGAGGTGTGATATACTGGTAGTTGTAACCGTCATTTGGTCCTCCCACAGCATCCCACATTCCCATGGTAATGGGTGGAATTTCGTCTGGATATGGCTGAATGATGTGGTTCAAGTATGTCCCTTCATCATCAATGGCGTTTACTTCTTGGCTGGCGAAGTGTGATATTAACCCTTCAGAGCGAGGATTTTGATCATTCTTTTGATTTTCACCATTATAGCCCAGACCTAGCTTGTCGGACTTGTAGGGTATATCAGGGAGTTGTCCCCATACTGTGCGATCACCCTGTTCAATCATGGCTTTGGCATCTTTGAGAGAAGCCATAGTTGTAGCCGGAGTAGCAGGAATATGCTTGGTGGTAGAGATATCTGGAGATACAACCTCAAAAGCTTGATACGGAGTTTCGATGGATTCGCCCTCCATCTCAACTTACTTGTCGTTGCTCAAGTGACTGACCATATATTCTTCTTCGCCATAGACTGTGACAACCTTTCCTTTTACTGGGTATTTTAACTTCTGATGCAGGGTAGAAGTTACAGCATTTGCCCCATGTATCCAAGGGCGTCCTAGTAAACAGGAGTATGTTGGAAGAACGTCTATTACGGAAAAGATAACATCGAAAGTTTGAGAGCCCACTCTGATTGGGAGCTTAACTTCTCCGTACACCGTTCTTGTTGACCCATCGAAGGCTCTTACAACCACATCACTTGGTTGTAGCACAACTCCTTTGAAGTCAAGTTTTTCCAGTATTACCTTTGGTAACACGTTTAGAGAGGAACCATTGTCTATTAGCACATGAGACAGAGTGGTGCCGTTGCATTCGATAGAGATGTGCAGGGCTTTGTTGTGATTTCTTCCAGCAGGAGTTAGATCCACATCAGAGAAACCAAGACCGTTGGGCACTGTAAGACTGGCGACACAATTCTCAAATTGGTCGATTGGGATTTCTTGAGGCACATGCGCAGCTTGAAGGAACTTCATCAGAGCTTTAGCATGAGCTTCTGAATACTTTAGCAGAGATAGCATTGAGATTTTTGAAGCAGTATGCCCCAGTTGTTCGACGATATTGTAATCACTTTTGCAGATGATTTTCAATATTTCGTCCATCTCTTGCTTTGATGGATCCTCAGCAGTGATCTCTACCGGATTTTGAACTGGTTCGATCAGTGGCTCTTTGCCTCGAGTGTTGATATCTGGAATAGGAATTGGAACCTGGATTGGACTAGCAGCAATATTTGGAGAAATTTCTGGTGAAAAGATTCTTCCACTTCTCGTGATCTTGCTAGTGCCTGCAATGTTACTTACAGCTGAAGTAGTTAGTGTTGCGTCCTCTTTAGTCGAGGGATCCTGCTTAACTCCATGAATGTAAACATTAGTGTCATATCCCCATGGGACAGCTTTGTCTGAAGAGTATGGAAATGGAGTTGGTCTAGCAATGACTACTGATGCCACTTTGAGTGTAGCAGAAAGTTTGAACGGAGCCTTGGTAGAGATTCTGAATGGTAAGCTGGAGCTCACTGAGACGTCTTCCATTCTTATCCCGTTGGCAAAGACTTTGCCCAACATGTCCATAGAAGGGAGCCTCTCAAACATAATGATACGGCGATCCATGTATTTTTGAATTCCCATCTTTAGATTTTCACAACCATTGGGTTGGCGTGAGCAATAAAAGCAGTCGGGATCACAACCTGGAAAGTAACCAGCTTGGATGAACTTTCTTTTGACTTCGAGGAGCGGAATTGATACTTCGTTCACATCATAAATGTAAACTGTGTCTATGATAGCATTAACAGTTTTGTCATGCTTTGGCATAGGTGCTGTGATGACATTTGGAGTTTCTGGAGGATCGAACTCAATTTCTCCAGCATCTATCATGTCTTGGATTTTGTTTTTCAGGGCCCAGCAGTGATCTGCGTCATGTCCTGGACAGTTTGAATGATAGGCACATGTTGCATCAGGGCGATAATTCAGAGAAGAAGTATTGACATTCTTCGGAGGACCCCTTAATGTGATCAGATCCGCTTTAAGCAAGTGCTGCAATGCCTGAGAGATTGGCATGTTGATTTTGGTGAAAGTTCTTCTTGGTGCATCTGGTCGATGCGTATATTTTGGCTGTTGATCTTTTTGAGGTGCAGACGCGGAGATCATAACTGCCCCTACAGATTGATGCTGATCACTTTTGTGACTTGTCTGAATTTGCGCTGTATTGACCTCATTTCTGATGGGCCTTTTTGTAGTACCAGAGGAGGATCCTACTTGAATTTTTCCATTTCGAATGCCACTTTCGACACGTTCTCCGGTTAGTATCAAGTCAGTGAAACCTGATGATGAACTTCCCAGCAAATGGCTATAGAATGGGCCAGTTAAAGTGCCCATGAACATGTCGACTAGTTCGCGATCAGATAAGGGTGGTTGAACCCTTCCAGCCATATCTCTCCACTTTTGTGCATATTCTTTGAAACTTTCTTTTGGTCCCATAGACATGCCTCGCAATTGAGTACGAGTGGGTGTAAGATCAGCATTGTATTGGTACTGTTTGTAAAAAGCAGCAGCTAATTCTTCCCAAGTATGAACCTTGGTATTTTCTAGCTGGTAGTACCATTCGAGTTGTGTACCTGACAGACTTTCTTGGAAAAAGTGAATCCACAATTTGTTATCTGTTGTATGAGGTTGTATCTTCCTCACATAAGATCTCAAATGTAGTTTTGGACAAGAAACTCCATCATACTTTGCAAAGGTTGGAACTTTGAATTTTGGAGGGATGACAACATCCGACACGAGTCCCAGATCATTGAAATCTAAGCCAGGTATTTTTTGTATTTCCATAGCTTTCATACGATCCTCCAACTGTTGGTATTTGTCATCATCCTGTTCGTCTCCAGAATGATCTTCTTCTTCATTTGAAGAGAGAGAGGGTTTAGCAGAACCCTGGTTGCTTTGATTATCTTCTTGTTCACCATCACCGACTGTTTCAGGGATTGGTGGCTTTTTGATCTTTTTGACAGGGATCTTGATCTTCCTTCTCAGGTAACTCAAGCCTGCAGATTCTTTGGGCTTCTTCTTCTTCTTGAGTATCAGGGCTTTCAGCTCTTGTTGCCCCTTTGCTAGTTCCAGAATTGCCACTTGAACTTGGGCATTCTGTACTTCGAGATTCTTGATGCTTGCCTCAGATTCCATCTCTTCTGACTGAAATAAACAGCGAAGAGATGAGAAACCCGTCATGAGAACCTGTTATGAAATGTGTATGACTGGATGCCATGTATGCAATGTGTATGCAATGTATATGAATGCAATGTATGAAATGCAATGTATGAAATGCAATGTGTATGCAATGCATGTGAATGCATGTGTGCAATGTTTTCAAGGATCATAGAGTCTAGATTTGTTAAAGAAGCAACAAACGTTAGTTAATCAATTTATTCTTTTTCTTTGCCTCATTTGGGCTTACAAGACAGAAAATAAAATAAATGATCTTTCAGGTCTCCCGTGGGCGCTTTTTCTTTGTCCCCAGGAATGCGTTGATTCTTTGTTCTTCTTGAAGCTGTCTGGTGAGCTCGAATAGCCTTCTCTCATAGTCCTGACAGTGTTCTTTGAAGGTGTCTCTTTCCTCTTTGAGTTGAACCCAGGATTTTTGCAACTCTTCCAAGTCAGTTGGCATATCCGGGTGTAGAATAACTTGAGGTTCGTAACCTTCGACTTCTGATTCGATAGTCACAGGTAGAACAGCGGGATAGGGCATCATGAGTTTTTGAGCATGAGTACGCACCCATCTGAGGTAAAGTTCCATAGGAATAGAATTCCATTGCCCCAGAGTTTTGCTTTCTATTCTATAGACACTGTCCCAAGCCTGTATGAATCTTCGTCGGTGTCTGTGAGAATCATTCTCGTAATCAAACACAATGCCACGGATAATCATGTCATGAGGACCGTTGCTTCTTGCATATCCGAATTGGCGTAGAGCTAGAGAGGGATTGTAAGTGATACCTCCTTTAATGCCAAGGAGTGGCACATTAGGGTATTCTCCACAATGATCAATGATAGTAATGTCTCTTTGAAAGAAGTTGTTCCATCGGATATCTGAATGAGATAAAGACATGATTCTGTAAGACCATTGTGCTCTTTGTTCATTTCTCAGTACTGATCGGGGAAGATGACATGTAAACCACCTAGCCAGCAGTGGTATACAGCACATGAGAGTTCCTCGCTTCTTCGTGGTACGAGTGTGTAGAGAGTGTAGGATGTCTCCCAGCAATGTTGGTACCGGGTTGCGAATTAGGAAAAGGTTGATGATGTGTACACTTATGAACTGGTCGGAATTAGGGAACAAAACCAACCCATAGATCAAAAGAGCCATAACTTCTTCAAAAGCTGGATAACTTTTGTTTTCTAGCAGTAGTCGAGCCTTTTCCAGTAAGAATTTGGCAAGCAAACCCTCAACTCCACTCTTTGTTTCCCAATTGGATTTGATTTCTGACTTTTGCAAATGTAAAGCAGCAGCAATGACTTCAGGTTTTGGTTTTCTTTCTAAACCAGTGAAAGGTAATTGATCTCGGATTGGTAATCCAATTAATTCAGAGAATTCTTCCAAAGTGGGTACCAACTGGTAATCAGGAAATGTGAAGCAATGATGTTCAGGGTCGAAGAACTGGAACAGGACCCGTATCATGTCTTCTTCAAACTTTGAGGTAACCAAATGGAGTAGGTGACCATGCTTTTCAGTGAATTGAGCATTCCTGGGGAATTCTGCTACCAAGACTTTGAGTTCAGATGGCACCGTTGAGATATTGATTCGGATGTAATCTCTGGTGGCGGGAGCCATTACCTGCAAAAACAAAAGTAAACTCTTTGATCCTTGAAATGTGTAGTGAAAAATGATGTGTTTATGATGCAAACATGTGGCACACAAAAACAAATCAAACAATAGCCTTAGGTTTAAAGGCTTGCATGAGGTTGATAGGTGATACCCTCCCCTCTGAAGTTGAGTTGGTTGAAAACCTGTCCTAGAATAGTATTCGGGTTCTATGATCCTTGGAGACAACATCTCAATACGGCGCTCGGACGGCCGATCAAGAATATTCCTCGAGGATAACTAGCTTCGATCAATTTCAAAGCTAGCCACTTAATAGGCCACAAGTCAAGTTCAACTAAAAGGTTCTAAGACAAATTAGTGTTAACGACACTTCGGAAGCCTAATATACTCCTTGATCGCTTTCAAGGGACATCAGTATAAACCAAAGTATCACACTAACGATGACTACCAGATCAACCGTATCGGTACATGCCGTACAGTTTCCTTGGTCTATTGTCATATACTTAAGGTATCTCGAGATTCGGGTTAGAATCTTTCACACAAGCAAAGTACCCAAGCAAACCTGTGAAAAGTAAAGCAATCAGATCAAACATTTGAAAACATCGAAATGATCTATACTCTAAAGGTAACCCCTTTTGAAAACATTTTGAATTTGTATTCCCCAGCAGAGTCGCCAGTTCTGTGGACCGTCCTTTCGGGCCATACCCCTCCGTGGGTGGGATACGTGAACTGACTCTTTTTTTTGTCGATCGGACGCTTTCGCGTCACTTTTTGAAAAAGTTTACAGAGTCGCCACCGACCTTTTATTTTATCCAATGAAGGAAAGGTTTATAAAAGAAACAGAAAAAAGACCTTTGAGAGATTCTGGGTAAGGGGGTAGGTTATACAAAGGGAAGGTGTTAGCACCCTTTGTATCCATGGTTATCCATGGGCTCTTTAGTTTGCTTAGCTCATTTGCTTTACTTTTCAATTGATTCGGAATGCTTTACCTGTGTTTTTGAAATACCTTTGCAAATAGAATTTGTAATGATCCTTGTGCGGATATATACAAATGCTTGTTTATCTTTCGAAAGATGTTTTGAAAAGATCGTTAATTTTGTAATGATCCGTGTTTGGATGTATACAAAATATTGTCTTTTGGAAAATTCGTTTTAAAAAAAACAACAGTGTATGAGAATTTTGTTTGTTTTGATTTTGAGCAAGCAAACTAGGAGGTCTACCCTGAGTTAGGAGGTCTTTATCCTTGTTCCCTTTAGAAATCTATCCATTCGTCGGATATAAACAAAAGGTTCGATTTTGTACTCGAAACAGTAGAAATGTAACTTTGATTTTGAAAAGAGTGAAAAGGGGTTACCCTAGGAGGTGCAAATGTGATTGTGATTGAATTCAGATATTTATCTTTGAAGTTAGTGATCTGACGGTTCAGTTTTATCTTTGACATACACGCAGTTTATATGGGTGCTGGAAATTAAAATGCGGAAATGTAAAGTGCAGAAAGTAAATCTACGCTATTACATCGATTGTGCGGGAAATGTAAACTAGCCTATTTACATGAATTTGACATCCTATACATTTATCTAGGAATTTTAAATTGCAAGAAATAAAAGGCATATTTTTGTATTTTTGTGATTTATTTTAAATATAATTAATGCATTATTAATTAATTTAAAATAAAGAAAAGATGGAAATATGATTAAACCTAGCAAATAAGTTTAAAAATATGTACAAAATGTTTGTTAGTTGATTTTAGAACAAAACTAATTTTTTTGGAATTTTTGAAATTTGTTTTTGGATATTTTAAGTTAATCAAAACATAATTATGCAAATAATTACACAAATAATTAAAACTTAAAGAGAAAATTATCCTAAATATGTACAAAATTAGTTTATGATATATAAACAATATTTAACACAAAGAACAATTTTTTTTATGATTTTTTGACTAATTAAAATAATTAATAAGCAAATATACAAATACATACTAATTAATTATGAAAAATATTGAAATTTTGAAGAAAAATAAAATATTTTTGTTTCATAAAATAATATATTATTTTAGAAGTTTAAAATATTTTTTGTGGAATTTTTGGAAGTTTTTAACTATTTTTAATTAATTTATCAAAGAAACTAAAATAAAAATAGAAAATAAAATTAAAAATATAAGGATACTGATCTGGTGTGGCAATTAATGAAGGAGCATGGTGAGCTTGCATGTGTGAGGCGTTGGATTGGCTTTGAGATTGATCCAAGGGCACAGATTTGTAGGTGCATGGTATGATGGTGTACACTGAATCCAAGGGGATTCAAAGTCTTGGCAAGGGCCCACGCTGGATTGACCAGCGAATAAGATTTGAGGGAAGGGCCACCTTGGCGCGCTGAAAAGTCAGACGAACCACGCTTGGACGCGTGGTCGTCTTCAACCTCCAGAAGTGAGGTTTTCAGCTTCAAATAGCGGGGGTTTTTAACCTCCCCTATTTGGACGTTAAAATTCCAGTTTTTTAACAACCTATGAACCTGCAAAAAATACGAGTTAGCAATAGAAACAAGTGACCCAGATCCACTAATTAGAGTGTCCTGAATCCAAATATGTCATTTGTTTTAAGGTTTGAAGCTCCTAGCTATGGATACGAAGAAGATGAAGCTTAAACACTCATGGACTCGTTTTAATGGTGGAGCCTGATCCTCACGTTGGAACACTCATGCTAAGGCCCAGATCACACATATAGGTCCCCATAATGATGTTAGGGTGGTTAGTTTGCAGTGAAATTAGTTGCATATACAAAAACGAAAATAAAACTCATATGTACATGAAGAGCTTTAAGTGCTTTATACGACTCTCATATGTCTATATTTAGAGCTCAATCTTACTCTATAATGTTTGAGGAGATGATTAGAAGTGTTTATTGGTATTGATATTGATTGGAAATTTGAATTTGAAAATTACAAAGTATATGCAAATTTTGAGAATTTTTGTGATATTCCTTGCTATACTCTTGCCCTATTTCGTGTGCCCCCTCTTTTGCTGAAGTATGATGCTTCTTTTATAGCCCAAAGTTGCTTGGAACTCAAGCTAAGAAGCTTTGTTGTCTTTGTTGAAAGTTTGATTTTTAAAATATTAAAAATCTTTGAATTGTTGACCAAGCTTGACTCCATTCAATGCTCTTGTCTTGCTCTTCAATTCTTGCAGAAAAAATGAAGATTCCTTGAAGTGAGTCATACTTGGAGGCCAAGCAACCATTATCCATGCATTTTCCTTTTAATTTTAATCTTAAAGTAAGATAAAATTATGCAAAAAAATGGCCAATAAAGATGTGGGCTTTGTCTTGGTCGTGGGAGGCCCATAGTAACATGGCAAAGATGTTTGGACCATAAAAACTTGGACTCATTTGGAAAAAAAACATTTTTGAGCAATGTTGATTTCATGCATTTTCCCAAAATTTAGCCCACTTCAACAAGGTGTAAATCCTTCAATTTTTGTCATATGAAGGAGATCTTGCACTTTTTGGAAACCTCAAAGAGTCCTCTAACCAATGTCTTTGGTCTCATATCAAAATGATTTTTGGTTCTCCTTGTGTGTCCATTTGAAAAAAGTGTCTTTTTGTTGACTTTGAAAATGACCTGTAATGTCTTTGGCCATATTTTTCAAATGGTGAATGCTATGACCATGGGATCAATTGCATTTGAAAGATAATTGAATTTCCTTCAAAATGAACTTTGGTTGACATTTTTTGGATGAAGGATGAGAGAGTTATGATTAGTCAAAGTTGAGTTGACTTTTCAGGCAAAAACCCTAATTTTGAATCTTAGGGTTTTGTTGATTTTTGATCTTTCCTTGATGAATTGTGATCATCCAATGATCAAATGTTGAATCCTTTGACAAAATATGGACTTTGACAAAAAATTTCATTTTTGACTGTCAGTTGACTTTTTTGGTCAAACGGGTCGTCTGTTGACTGTTTGAGCTGCTGACGGTGCGTCTGAGTGAATTGAAGTTTGAAAATTTGTATGATGGTACTTTGAGATGTATGGATGTATATGAAATCCTTTTGAGCTCTCAAAACTTGTTGCTCCTGTTAAAACAAGAAAAACCCTGATTAGGGACTGTCTGTATAGGAGGCAGTTAAGCGTACCTGATTTTTGTGCAGTGTTGAGTTTCTGCTAATCGCGTGATATTCAGAAGACTTCTAACACAAAAATCTTGGAAATTTGTATTGTGAATGATTGATTTGATTGATTGTACAAATCACTGAGAATTGTACTGTCTGCAGTTTGTCTATCAACTGACTGTTCGTGTACTGAAGCAGCAGTTAAAGTGAAAAATCAACAGTCAAAGTTAATTTTCTTTTTTTTTGTTGTTATTTTTGTTTTTGTTTTGTGTGAAGCATGAAAATTTATTTACATGACTTGTTAGAAACAGAAACATAATAAATAACTGATATTTACGGTATGCGGGCAAAATTACCGATAATAACCTGAAAATTATTTAATGCACAGAAATAGAAATATTTGACTGGCAGAAAATACACAAAATATTATCTTAGTAATTAAGCAATATTATGACAACTAGTACAACATTTAATACTGACAGTATAAATATTACATACTATATTGAAAAGTACGACGAATAAACGGTACGTTTAAGAAAATAAGAAACACGACAAATTTTAAAAATGACGGTTGACGAACCATGCTATGATTAATAACATGTAGAGGAGTGGGAGTGCAACCATTGCAGGTCCACACTTCTCAGGACTGTGTAGGCAGAAGAAAGTTGTGATCACCGTAGCAATGGTGACGACTGTAAGAAGCAGTGTTTCTATCCATTTTGCCATTTTTGCTAGGGAAGAAGAAATGATGGATTATGAGGTAGGAATTTGAAAGATGATTTAGAATTTGATGTGAGATTTGTGGGAAGAATGAGAGGTATTTATAGAATGGAAAGATGATAGAGACGTTGGGGAATGATGTGATTCCGTACAAAAGGAAATTTGAGTGGTAGTGAGATTTGAAAGAAAGTGTAAGGTATTGTTGGGAAAAGAGAGATGGATAGAATAAAGTTGAGATTTGAATTTGAAAGGATAGATTTGAAAAGATTTTGAAAATAATGGAATATAGCACAAAAGTTAGTGGGAAAACAAAAACAATTGTTACCAGTACAGTGTGAGTTTCCTGCTTTTGCGCCTGCAAAAAGATTTAACCCTGCATGAACTGTGTTAGTACTATTTATCTGTAAAATAAATAAATAGTATTTGTGAAGTAAAGAACAGTATTTGGCGTTTGCGTAAGAATAAATTCCACTGTAAGCCAAGTTACTGTGTAAGAAAAATTCTGAAAACCAAGTTCTTCATATGTCAGGATATTTTGAAAAAATCCATGTTTATATGAGACTCTTAATTTTCATATTGAAACTTTCCTGAAAAAAGAAGTGGGCAAATTTTGGGGTATAACACCTGGCATATCCTCATAGGACCAGGCGAATATCTCGACGTAGTCTCGCAGCATTTGAATCAGTCTTTGCTTGACGCTGTGTTCTAAATCAGCCCCTATTTTGACTTCTTTCTTTTCTTCGTTGCTGCCCAAGTTGATGACCTCAATTGGCTCCTCATGAGGCTGTATGGCCTTGTCTTCTTGTTCTAGCAGCCTTGCAAGTTCTCTTGGCACTTCACAATCTTCCTCACTTTCGTCCTCAGTTTGGTAGATCGGATTTTCAAAGTCATGACGGGCAATAGCAGAATCGTTGTTGACTGGATCCAGAGTGTATGTGAATCTGCAAGTTAATTATGTGAGTATGTGTGAAGAAAAAAACATAGCTATTAGAAGGCGAAGAAGGAAAAAGGATCACAAAATTTAAATATGCAAGCGTCCCATGATTTTATTGAATGCACATGATCATGATATGATAAGCCCTTATAGAAGGACCAGTGTGCTAAGGCACACGGCTTTCAAGCTCATGGTTCGATTGTTCAGGAACCACTTTTATCTTTGCACATTATACATAAAGAAAACAGGAAATGGCATTTACTCCTGGTCAAAGGAGATCACATCCTCAGCTTTCCAGTTGTTCAATCCACTGTTGTGAGCAGGGGGTACCCAGCTGTTCCAGTTGCAGTTGTCTTTTTCATCTTCCACAGCATTGATTTCATTAGTGGGAAAATGAGCCGGTGATCCTTCGGGATAAGGGATATACTCTGCTGGATACGAGAGCCCAGGCTGAGATATCTCTGTTGGCTGAGCGAGATGCTCGATAAGGCCGTCCCATGAAGTCGGGATGATGTCTTGAATAGAGACTTGTGCATCTTGGTGAGGAGTGTATGCTGACAGAAAGCAACCCTCGTTATTTGGTATTTCCCTGGCTTTTTCAAGAGCGAAATTGTCATCGTAATGTTCATCCCATCCAGTTGGGACAATGTCCTCCATGGCAATTTGTGAGCTCGGAGGAGCAGAGTATTTCACCATATAGTCATATTTTCCGCTGGGTTCTCCTAGCGTGTCCCATACTTCTTTGGGTGGATTTTGATATTGCTCAGTGACGGGATTTGTGAAAATTTGATCATTTCCAACTTCATCACCCCATCCAGTCGGGGTAAGGTCCTCCATAGCAATATAAGAACTCTGAGGTGTGGCATACTGATAATTATATCCGCCGTTTGGTTCTTGAACAGCATCCCACATTCCCATGGAAATGGGTGGAATCTCATCTGGATATGGCTGAATGATATGGTTCATGAACACTCCTTCATCTTCAATAGCGTTTACTTCTTGGCTGACGAAGTGTGACATTAATCCTCCAGAACGAGGACTTTGATCATTCTTTTGATTTTCACTATCATAGCCCAGACCTAGCTTGTCAGATTTGTAGGGTATATCGGGAAGCTGTCCCCATACTGTGCAATCACCCTGTTCAATCATGGCTTTGGCATCTTTGAGAGAAGCCATAGTTGTAATTGGAGTAGCAGGAATATGCTTGGTGGTAGAGACATCTGGAGAGACCACCTCAAATGATTGGCATGGAGTTTCGATGAATTCGTCCTCCAATTCGACATATTTGGAATTGCTTAGGTGGCTAACCACATATTCCTCTTCGCCATAGACTGTGACAATCTTTCCTTTTACTGGATATTTTAACTTCTGATGCAGGGTAGAAGTTACAGCGTTTGCCCCATGTATCCAAGGGCGTCCGAGTAAACAGGAGTAGGCTGGGTGAATTTCCATTACGTAAAAGATAGAATCGAAGATTTGAGAGCCCACTCTGATTGGGAGATTCACTTTTCCGTATACCGTTCTGGTTGACCCGTCAAAGGCTCTTACCACAACATCACTTGGCTGTAACACAATTCCTTCGAAGTCAAGCTTTTCTAGTACTGTTTTCGGTAACACGTTCAGAGAAGAACCGTTATCTACTAGCACATGAGATAGAGTGGTGCCATTACATTCAATGGAGATATGTAAGGCTTTGTTGTGATTTTTTCCAGCAGGGGTTAGATCCATATCAGAGAAACCGAGACCATTGCTCACGGTTAGATTGGCAACACAATTCTCAAATTGGTCGACTGAAATCTCTTGAGGCACATGCGCAGCTTTAAGGAACTTCATCAGAGCTTTGGCATGAGCTTCTGAATATTTTAGCAGAGATAGCATTGAGATTTTTGAAGCAGTGTGCCCCAGTTGCTCAACAATATTGTAATCACTCTTGCAGATGATTTTCAATATTTCCTCCATTTCTTGCTTTGATGGATCCTCAGCAGTGATCTCTACCGGGGTTTGAATTTGTTCAACTTGTGGCTCTTTGCCTCGAGCGTTGACATTTTGATTAGGAACTGGGACTCGGACTGGACCAGCAGCAACATTTGGAGAAATTTCTGGTGAAAAGATTCTTCCACTTCTCGTGATCTTGCTGGTACCCACAATATTACCCACAGTTGGAGTAGATAACTTTGTGGTCTCTTCAGTCGAGGTACCCTGCTTAACTCCATGAATGTAAACATTAGCGTCATATCCCCATGGGACAGCTTTGTCTGAGGAGTATGGAAATGGAGTTGGACTAGCAATGACTACTGATGCCACTTTGAGTGTAGCAGAAATTTTGAATGGAGCCTTGGCAGAGATTTTGAATGGTAAGCTGGAGATCACTGAGACATCCTCTATTCTTATCCCGTTTGCAAAGACTTCGCACAGTACGTCCATAGAAGGGAGCCTCTCAAATATAATGATACGGCGATCCATCCATTTTTGAATTCCCATCCTCAGATTTTCACAACCATTGGGCAGGCAGGAGCAGTAAAAGCAATCGGGGTCACACCCTGGGAAGTAACCAGCTCGGATTAGCTTTCCTTTGACTTCGCAGAGTGGAGTTGATAATTCGTTCACATCATAGATGTAAACAGTGTCCAGGATAGCGTTGACAGTTTTGTCATGCTTTGGCATAGGTGCTGTGATGACATTTGGAGTTTCTGGAGGATCGAACTCAATTTCACCAGCATCTATCATATCTTGTATTTTATTTTTCAAGGCCCAGCAGTGATCTGCGTCATGCCCTGGACAGTTTGAGTGATAGGCACATGTCGCATCAGGGCGATAATTCAGAGAGGAAGTGTTGACATTCCTTGGAGGACCTCTTAAGGTGATCAGATCTGCTTTTAGCAAGTGCTGCAATGCCTGAGAAATTGGCATGTTGATTTTGGTGAAATTTCTTCTTGGTGCATCTGGTCGATGCGTATATTTTGGCTGTTGATCTTTTTGAGGTGCAGATGCGGTGATCAGAACTGCCCCTACAGATTGATGCTGCTCACTTTTGTGACTTTTTTGAATTTGAGTTGCATTGACCTCATTTCTCCCACTGATGGGCCTTTTTGTAGTACCAGAGGTGGAACCTATTTGAATTTTTCCATTTTGAATGCCACTTTCGACACGTTCTCCGGTCAGTATCAGGTCAGTGAAACCTGATGATGAACTTCCCAGCAAATGGCTATAGAAAGGGCCAGTTAAAGTGCCCATGAACATGTCAACTAGTTCACGATCAGATAAGGGTGGTTGAACCCTTCCAGCCATATCTCTCCATTTTTGTGCATATCCTTTGAAACTTTCTTTTGGTCCCATAGACATGCCCCTTAGTTGAGTACGGGTTGGCGCAAGATCAGCATTGTATTGGTACTGTTTGTAAAAAGCAGCAGCTAATTCTTCCCAAGTATGAACCTTGGTATTTTCCAGCTGATAGTACCATTCGAGTTGTGTACCCGACAGACTTTCTTGGAAGAAGTGAATCCACAATTTGTTATCTGTTGTATGAGGTTGTATCTTCCTCACATAGGATCTCAGATGTAGTTTCGGGCAAGAAACTCCATCATATTTTGCAAAGATAGGAACTTTGAATTTTGGAGGGATAACAACATCCGAGATGAGCCCCAGATCATTGAAATCTAAGCCAGGTATTTTTTGTATCTCCATAGCTTTCATACGGTCTTCCAGCTGTTGGTATTTTTCATTATCCGGTTCGTCCCCAGAATGATCATTTTCTTCATTTGAAGAGAGAGAGGGTTTAGCAGAACCCTGGTTGCTTTGATTGTCTTCTTGTTCATCATCACCGACTGTTTCAGGGATCGGTGGCTTTGTGAACTTTTTGACTGGAATTTTGATCTTTCTTCTCAGGTGACTCACACCTACAGATCCTTTGGGCTTCTTTTTCTTCTTGATTATCAGGGCTTTCAGTTCTTGCTGCCCCTTTGCCAGTTCCAGAATTGCCACTTGAACTTGGGCATTCTGTGCTTCGAGATTCTTGATGCTCATTTCAGATTCCATCTCTTCTGACTGAAATAAACAGCGAGAAGATGAGAAATCCGTCATGTGAACCTGTTATGCAATGTGTATGACTGGATGCCATGTGTATGCAATGTATGAAATGTATATGCAATGTATATGTATGAAATGTATATGCAATGCATGAAGTGAAATGTGTGTGCAATGTTTCAAGGATCTTAGAGTTTAGATTTGTTAAAGAAGAAACAAACGTTAGTTAATCAATTTATTTCTTTTTTTTTGCTTCTTTTTTCTTTGCCTCATTTGGGCTTACAAGACAGAAATAAAATAACTGATCCTTCAGGTCTCCCGTGGACGCTTTCTCTTTTCCCCCAGGAATGTGTTGATCTGCTGTTCTTCTTGAAGCTGTCCGGTGAGCTCCAATATCCTTCTCTCATAGTCTTGACAGTATGATTTGAAGGTGTCTCTTTCCTCTTTGAGTTGAACCCAAGATTTTTGCAACTCTTCTAGGTCAGTTGGCATGTCCGGGTGTAAAATAACTTGAGGTTCATATCCTCCGACCTCTGGTTCAATAGTCACAGGTAGAACAGCGGGATATGGCATAAGGAGTTTCTGAGCATGAGTGCGGACCCATCTGAGGTAGGGTTCCATAGGAATAGAATTCCATTGCCCCAGAGTTTTGCTTTCTATTCTATAGACACTGCCCCATGCATGTTTGAACCTTCGTCGGTGTCTATGAGAATCATTCTCGTAATCAAACACAATGCCATGGATAATCATGTCATGAGGACCGTTGCTCCTTGCATATCCGAATTGGCGTAGAGCTAAAGAGGGATTGTAAGTGATGCCTCCTTTGATGCCAAGGAGTGGCACATTAGGGTACTCTCCACAATGATCAATGATAGTAATGTCTCTTTGAAAGAAGTTGTTCCACCGGATATCTGAATGAGACAAAGACATAATCCTGCGAGACCAATGCATTCTTTGTTCATTTCTCAACACTGATCGGGGAAGATGAAATGTAAACCACCTAGCCAGTAGTGGTATACAGCACATGAGAGTTCCTCGTTTCTTCATGGTACGAGTGTGTAGAGAATGTAGAATGTCTCCCAGCAATGTTGGTACCGGGTTACGGATTAGGAAAAGGTTGATGATGTGTACACTTATGAACTGGTCGGGATTTGGGAATAAAACCAATCCATAGATCAAAAGTGCCATAACTTCCTCAAAAGCTGGATAACTTTTGTTTTCTAGCAGTAGTCGAGCCTTTTCCAACAAGAACTTGGCAAGTAAACCCTTAACTCCACTCTTTGTTTCCCAATTGGACTCGATTTCTGATTTCCGCAGATGTAAAGCAGCAGCAATGACTTCAGGTTTTGGAATCCTTTCTAAACTAGTGAAAGATAATTGATTTTGAACAGGCAATCCCATTAGTTCAGAGAATTCTTCCAAAGTGGGTACCAACTGGTAATCAGGAAAGGTAAAGCAATGATGTTCAGGGTCAAAGAACTGGAACAGGACCCGTATCATGTCTTCCTCAAATTTTGAGGTAACCAAATGGAGTAGGTGACCATGCTTTTCAGTGAATTGAACATTCCTGGGGAATTCTGACACCAAGTCTTTTAGCTCAGATGGTACCGTTGAAATGTTGATTCGGATGTAATCTTTGGTGGCGGGAGCCATTACCTGCAAAAACAAAGGTAAACTCTTTGATCCTTGAAGTGTCTGGTGCAAAAAAAATGATATGCTTATGATGCAAACATGTGGCACACAAAAACAAATCAAACAATAGCCTTAGGTTTAAAGGTTTGCATGGAGCTGATAGGTGATACCCTCCCCACTGAAGTTGAGTTGGTTAAAACCTGTCCTAGAATTGGATTCGGGTTCTATGATCCTTGGAAGTAACATCTCAATACGGCGCTCGAGCGGCCGATCAAAATATTCCTCGAGGATAACTAACTTCGATCAATTTCAAAGCTAGCCACTTAATAGGCCACAAGTCAAGTTCAACTAAAAAGGTTCTAAGACAAATTAGTGTTTAATGACATTTCGGAAGCCTAATATACTCCTTGATCGTTTTCAAGGGACATCAGTATAAACCAAAGTGTCGCACTAACGATGACTACCAGATCAACCGTATCGGTACATGCCGTACAGTTTCCTTGGTCTAATGTCATATACTTAAGGTATCTCGAGATTCGGGTTAGAATCTTTCACACAAGCAAAATACCCAAGCAAGCCTTTGAAAAATAAAGCAATCAAGTCAAACAATTGAAAACATCGACCTATTCTCTTAAGGTAACCCCTTTTGAAAACATTTTGTTTTTGAAAGTATTTCCCCAGCAGAGTCGCCAGTTCTGTGGACCTCCGATTTTTTTTTAATACCGGGCCATACCTCTGATCTGTAGAGATACGTGAACTGACTCTTTTTTGTCGCTTAATGCTTTCGCATTTTTGAAAATTCACAGAGTCGCCACCGACCTTTTATTTTATCCAATTAAGGAAAGGTTTATAAAAGAAACAGAAAAAAGACCTTTAAGAAATTCTGGGTAAGGGGGTAGGTTATACAAAGGGAAGGTGTTAGCACCCTTTGTATCCATGGTTATCCATGGGCTCTTAAGTTTGCTTAGCTCACTCGTTTTTCGATCACTTTTCAATTGCTCTGAAATTGCTCATATGTGGTTTCAAATACCTTTGTAATTTGAATTTTGTAATGATCCGTGTGTGGATGTATACAAAATGCTTGTTTATCTTTCGAAAGATGTTTTGAAAAGAACGTTAACTTTGTAATAACCCGTGTTTGGATGTATACAAAGTATTGTCTTTTTTGAAAGTTTTGAAAAATCAACAGTGTATGAGAATTTTGTTTGTTTTGATTTGAGCAAGCAAACTAGGAGGTCTACCCTGAGTTGTAAGGTCTTTATCCTATTTCCTTTAAAAATTTATCCTTTCACCGGATATAAAAGCAAGGTTCGATTTTGTACTCAAAACAGTAGAATTTGACTTTGATTTTGAAAGAATGAAAAGGATTACCTGAAGAGGTGCAAGTGTGATTGTGATTGGATTCAGATATTTATCTTTGAAGTTAGTGATCTAACGGTTCAATTTTATCTTTGACATACACGCAGTTTATATTTGCTGGAAATTAAAGTGCGGAAATGTAAAGTGCGGAAAGTAAATCTACGCTATTACATCGATTGTGCGGGAAATGTAAACTAGCCTATTTACATGAATTTGACATCCTATACATTTATCTAGGAATTTTAAATTGCAAGAAAAATAAAAGGCATGTTTTTGGATTTTTTATGATTTATTTTAATTATAATTAATGCATGATTAATTAAATTAAAATGAAGAAAAAAGATAAAAATAGATTTAAACCTAGAAATTAAGTTTAAAATATGTACAAAAATATTTGTCAATTAATTTTAAAACAAAACTAATTTTTTTGGGTTTTTTGAAATTGATTTGAAATTGATTTAAGTTAATTAAAACATAATTATGCAAATAATTATAAAAATAATTAAAACTTAAAAAGAAAATTATTCAAAATATGTACAAAATTAGTTTATAATATATAAACAATATTTAACACAAAGAACAATTTTTTAATGATTTTTTGATTGGTTAGAATAATTAAAAAGCAAATATATAAATATATACTAATTAATTATACAAAATATTGAAATTATGAAGAAAAATAAAATATTTTTATTTCAGAAAATAATATATTATTTTAGAAGTCTAAAAATATTTTTTGTGTATTTTTTGGATTTTTAAAACTATTTTTAATTAATTTAACAAAGAAATTAAAATAAAATAGAAAATAAAATAGAAAATAAAAGGATACTGATCCTGTGTGGTAATCAGTGAGGGAGCATGGTGGGGAAGAGTGATCTGGCGCGTTGGATGAGTTGATGGATGAATCAGAAGGCCCAGATGGTGAGGGACCATAACACGTGGAACACCTGCAAAACACTGAATTCCAAGTCAGTTTAAAAAACACGCGCGCGCCTCCCAGCGAATCAGAGGGCGCCACGCATCATCTTCAACCTTCAGATGGGTTTTTACACCGTTCATTTGCAGGTGGTGTAAAAAACCCAATCTTTTACACCCGGTAATAATAGCGAATACAAGCAAACGTGAGTATAATTTTGCGCGATGGTATGGTTGAGTTCGTATTGTTCATGCGAACTCAATGGTACTATTCAGAACCTGTAATTTTGCCTAATTTAGAAAACCCTAATTTTGGGATGGAGAACCCTAAAATGGTGGTTTCGTGTATACGCATCTAAAACTTAATTAAAGCTCCAGAAATGATCTACACCTCAAACCAAACTCAATAGTATGTCTACATCTTGTTAAACATGTGTGAATAGCCAGATACGAATTGATTTTAGTTTGAACAATTTTTTACCTGTGTAGCTCGATTCAGTGAGCTTCAAGGCTTGTAATTGATTGAGATAGTTTCAGTGATGTTCAAGGAAGGTGTATGAATGCTTAGTTTGTATTGAAATGAGCAGAAATTACAAATTCGAATTTGAGTTTTCTTTGAATTTTTTTCAAGTGATTACAAAGGTGTTATGCTTAGCTTTGCTTCTGAACTTGTCTCCCTTTCTTTGCTGAACTATGATAGCTTATTTATAAGCTATGTGTGCTTAGAATTGAAGCTAAGATGTGCCTTAGTTGCCTTTGTTGAAACTTTGCATTTTTTAATATAAAAAAGCTTGAATTCTTGACCAAGTCATCTTGCCTTCAATGCACCTGCCTTGTCCTTCAATCCTCTGCAGAAAGATGAAGATTCTTTGAGGTGAGTCATGCTTGGAAGTTAAGCTACCATTATCCATGCATTTTCCTTTTAATTTTAATCTTAAAGTAAGATAAAATCATGCCAAAAATGGATAAAAATGATATGGGCTTAGTCTTGGTCGTGGGAGGCCCATATTAACATGGAAATGATGTTTGAATGCTGAAAACTTGGCCCCATTTGGAAAAAATACATTTTTGAGCAATGTTGATTTTATGTATTTTCCCAAAATTTAGCCAACTTCAACAAGGTGTAAATCCTTCAATTTTTGTCATATGAAGGAGATCTTGCACTTTTTAGAAACCTCAAAGAGTCCTCTAACCAATGTCTTTGGTCTCATGTCAAAATGATTTTTGAAGCTCCTTGTGTGTCCTTTTGAAAAAAGTGTCTTTTTGTTGACTTTGAAAATGACCTGTAATGTCTTTGATCATATTTTTCAAATGGTGAATCCAATGACCATGGGATCAATGGCATTTGAAAGATAATTGAATTTCCTTCAAAACAAGCTTTGGTTTGAATTTTTTGGATGAAGGATGAGAGAGTTATGATCAGTCAAAGTTGAGTTGACTTTTCAGGCAAAAACCCTAATTTTGAATCTTAGGGTTTTGTTGATTTTTGATCTTTCCTTGATGAATTATGATCATCCAATGATCAAATGATGAATCCTTTGACAAAATATGGACTTTGACAAAAAATTTCATTTTTGACTGTCTGTTGACTTTTTTGGTCAAACGGGTCGTCTGTTGACTGTTTGAGCTGCTGACGGTGCGTCTGAGTGAATTGAAGTTTGAAAATTTGTATGATGGTACTTTGAGATATATGGATGTGTATGAAATCCATTTGAGCTCTCAAAAACTTGTTGCTCCTGTAAAACAAGAAAAACCCTGATTAGGGACTATTTGTGTAGGAGACAGTTAAGCGTACCTGATTTTTGTGCAGTGTTGAGTCTCTGCTAATCGCGTGATATTCAGAAGACTTCTAACACAAAGATCTTGGAATTTTGAATTGTGAAAGATTGATTTGATTGATGGTACAAAACACTGAGAATTGTACTGCCAGCAGCTTGGCTGTCGACTGACTGTTCAGGTATTGACATAGCAGTTAGAGTGAAAAATCAACAGTCAAAGTTAATTTTCTTTTTTGTTGTTTTTTTTTGTTTTTGTTTTATGTGAAAAATGAAAGTTTATTTACATGACTTGTTAGAAAAACACAGACATAATAAATAACTAATATTTACGGTATGCGGGCAAAATTACCGATAATAACCCTGAAAATCATTTAATGCACAGAAATAGGAATATTTGACTGGCAGAAAACACACAAAATATTATCTTAGTAACTAAGCAATATTATGACAAATAGTACAACATTTAATACTGACAGTACAAATATCACATACTATATTGAACAGTACGACGAATAAACGGTACATTTAAGAAATAAGAAATACGGCAAATTTTAAGAATGACGATTAATGACCCATGCTATGAACAATAACATGTAGATGATTGGGAGCATAACCATTGCAGGTCCACACTCCTCAGGACTATGCAGGCAGAAGAAAGTCATGATCACCGTAGCAATGGTGATGACTGTAAGAAACAGTGTCTCTATCCACTTTGCCATTCTTGTCAGGGAAGAAGAGAAAATAGATATGAGATAGGAATTTGAAAGATGAATTGGAATTTGATGTGAGATTTTTATGAAAGAAATGAAAGGTATTTATAGAATGGAAAGAAGGAAAGAGACGTTGGGGAATGATGTGATTCCGTACAAAAGGAAAATTTGAGTGGAAGTAAGATTTGAAAGAAAGTGTATGATAGTGTTGGAAAAAAGAGAGATTTGATTTTTGAAAAAGAGATTTGAAAAGATTTTTGCAAATAATGGAATATAGTACAAAAATTAGTGGGAAACAAAAGATAATAATAATCTACTTGTTACCAGTACAGTCTGAGTTTCCTGATTCTGCGCCTGCAAAAAGATTTAACTCTGTACCAATTGTGTCAGTACTATTTATCTGTAAATAAATAAATAGCATGTGTGAAGTAATGAATAGTATTTGGCGTTTGCGTAAGAATAAATTCAACTGCAAGCCAAATTACTGTATAAGAAAAATTCTAAAAACTAAGTATTTCATATGTCAGGATATTTGTTGAAATAAAAATCCATGATTATATGAGACTCTTAATTTTCAGATTGGAGTTTTCTTGAAAAATATGTGGGCAAATTTTGGGGTATAACAAAAGGAATGACATTAAGAGAGAACAAACGTAATTAGCCCAAATTAGAGATATCGAGTATCCCTAATTCCCTACGAATGTTGAAGTATTGCTCCGTTGCTAGAGGTTTGGTGAAGATGTCAGCTAGTTGCTTCTTGCTTTCTACATGTTCAAATGTAACGTCTCCTTTCTCTACATGATCTCGTAGGAAGTGATGTCTTATTTCAATATGCTTGGTTCGTGAGTGTAAGACAGGATTTTTACTCAAGTTTATGGCACTTGTGTTGTCGCACATGATAGGTATACGATCAAGCTTAATACCAAAGTCAAGAAGTTGTTGCTTGAGCCATAATATTTGTGCACAGCAGCTTCCAGCAGCTACATATTCTGCCTCAGCAGTAGATAATGCAACCGATACTTGTTTCTTGCTATGCCAACTTATCAATGAATTTGAGAATAGATGACATGTTCCACTGGTACTTTTTCTATCGGATTTGCAGCCAGCAAAATCTGAATCGGAGAATCCTACCAAATAGCACTCATTTCCCTTTGGATACCATAGGCCATATGTAGTAGTTCCACGTAAGTATCGCAGAATTCTTTTGACAGCTTTTAAGTGAGATTCTTTTGGACAAGATTGATATCTTGCACACATACACACACTAAACATAATGTCTGGTCTTGAGGCAGTAAGATACAATAGTGAACCTATCATACCTCGGTACAATTTCACGTCAACCTCTTTACCTTTCTCATCTTTGTCTAGGTTAGTATTTGTTGCCATAGGTGTGTCAATTTCCTTTGCTTCACTCATTCCAAATCTTTTGAGCAGCTCCGTACAGTATTTAGTTTGACTCACAAACGTTCCATGACTGAGTTGCTTGATTTGTAGGCCAAGGAAGAAATTTAGCTCACCCATGAGACTCATCTCAAATTCACTCTGCATAAGCTTAGAAAAATCTTTGACAAGTTTTGCATTAGTCGACCCAAATATAATATCATCTACATAAACTTGGACTAAGAGAACATCTTTATCTTTTCTTTTAATAAAGAGAGTAGTGTCAACTTTACCCCTAGAGTACCCTTGACTAAGAAGAAATTTGCTCAAACGTTCGTACCAAGCCCGAGGGGCTTGTTTAAGACCGTATAGAGCACGTTTCAGCTTATAAACATGAGTTGGATACATGTAATTCTCAAAGCCGGGTGGCTGAGCAACATAGACTTCTTCATTTATATAGCCATTTAGAAAGACACTTTTAACATCCATTTGGAATAGTTTGAAGTCTTTAGAACACGCATAAGCAAGTAAGAGACGAATAGCTTCGAGACGTGCTACAGGAGCGTATGTCTCTTCATAATCAATACCTTCCTCTTGATTATAACCTTGGGCAACTAATCTAGCTTTGTTTCTAGTAATAACGCCGTTTTCATCAAGTTTGTTACGAAAAACCCATCTAGTGCCTATTACTTGATGATCTCCCGGATGAGGGACTAAGTCCCAAACATCATTTCGTTTAAATTGGTTTAATTCTTCTTGCATGGCCATTAGCCAATGCTCATCAAGTAATGCATCCTTAGCGTTTTTCGGCTCAACTTGTGAAACAAAAGCAAAATGATGACAGAAGTTACTTATCTTTGAGCGTGTTGTAACGCCCCTTGAGATGTCTCCTATTATATTGTCAATTGGATGGTCTTTCACATTTGTCCAGGCCTTAGGAAGTTCTTCATTGTTTGAGATGCTTTCCTTTTCATTTTCATCATGAGACTCATCTTTCTCTTTCTCAGCATCTTTCTTTACAATACTTTCATTCTCGTCTTCCTTATCTTTGACAATGTCTTCAGTGGATGGACCTGCACCATTAAACGAAAGACCTTTCTCGACATATTTTGTATAAGATTCATCAAAAGACACGTGTACTGACTCTTCTACTATAAGTAATATCTTATTATATACCCGATATGCTTTGCTAGATTGTGATTAACCAAGGAATATGCCCTCATCAGCTTTAGCATCGAATTTACCAAGATTATCCTTACCATTGTTCAAGACAAAACACTTGCAACCGAATACATGGAGATGAGATACATTTTGTTTTCTACCTTTTAGTAATTCATAGGGAGTTTTGTTCAGTATAGGACGTATTATTATCCTATTCAAAACATAACATGCGGTGCTAATCGCGTCAGCCCAGAAATACTTGGGTAGATTACCCTCATTCAGCATTGTTCTTGCCAGCTCCTCTAGAACCAGATTTTTACGTTCAACCACTCCATTTTGTTGAGGTGTTCTAGGAGCTGAAAAGTTATGCTCAATTCCATGTTTATCACAGTATTTTTCAAAAAGATAGTTTTCAAACTCTCCACCGTGATCACTTCGAATTGCAACTATTTTGTTGTTCATTTTATTTTGACATAATCTTGCAAATTGTGTGAAAGCTGGAAAAGTTTGATCCTTACTAGGTAGAAAGATTGTCCAACAAAATCTAGAGTAATCACCGACAATGACAAAACCATAGGTGTTTCCACCTATGCTTTTAGTCCTTGAAGGGCCAAAGAGATCCATGTGAAGTAGTTCAAGAGGGCGTGATGTTGAAACCACGTTCTTTGATTTAAAAGAGATTTTTGTTTGCTTTCCCTTTTGACAAGCATCACATAGATGATCTTTTGAAAACTTCATTTTAGGTAAGCCGATTACTAAATCTTTTGTGACAACTTTATTAAGTAAGTCAAAATTTATGTAGGCGAAACGTCTATGCCAAAGCCATGAGTCTTCGCCTAGAGCAATTAGACACTTGGTACTAGACTTAGATACCTCATCCAAGTTTAGCATGTAGATGTTGTTTACTCTTAAGCCCTTAAACATAATGTCTCTTTTCTTAGTATGTTCTATTGTGCAGCTAGAGTTTGTAAACATTACTTTAAAATCTTTGTCACACAATTGACTTATACTTAAAAGATTATGTTTAAGGCCTTCTACTAGCAGCACATCAGTTATAGTAGTGGTAGAAGGGTTACCTACACTTCCTTTACCAAGTATGGCTCCCCGATTGTTATCTCCATAGGTGACATACCCCTTTTTCTTTGCTTGAAACTCAACGAAAAGAGATAGGTCTCCCGTCATGTGTCTTGAACATCCGCTATCAAGGAACCACAACCTTTCGGCAATGTCAAGACACTTTTCAGCTTTCTTTTTCTTGTGTTGATGAGCCATAAAACATAGGTTTGCTGATTTTTCTTCATCGCTTGATGAGCTTTCACTAGATGAATCACTTTCCCATGCTATGTAGGCTCTCTTAGATTTGTTATGACCTTTGCTTTGGTTCTTCTCTTTTTCCTTCTTAAGGTATGGACAATCCGGTTTGTAGTGACCGGCTTTCCCACAATTAAAGCAAGGGCCTTTGATTTTTCCTCTGTTGTTGTCATCTTGTTTGAACTTGTTTGATTGCTTTCTATAGTTGATCAAGCCTTTGTCAGAATGTTTTGCTCCATTTTTCTTTAGATATTTGTTGTATCTTCGCACAAACAGTCCCATTTCCTCATCATCGGAGTCTTCGTCATCACTTGTATCACTATCCTCTAGCTCTTGTCTTGAGGTCTTGGAGCTTGAAGCCTTTAGAGCTATTGACTTCTTCTCTACCTCTTTCTCCATGTTCTTTTCTTTCTTTGCCCTTTTCTCATGCATGTCAAGGCATTTAAGGTGTTGTTCATGTTCCTCTAGTTTACCAAAGAGAGTGGTAATGTCTAAGGTGTTTAGATCATTTGCTTCCTTTATTGCTGTAACCTTGGGTTGCCATTCCCTGTTCAAGCATCTTAAGATTTTGTTAGTAGCAACTGCATTGGAAACAGGTCTATCAAGAGAATTTAACCGATTTTTCAGGTGAACGAATCTCTTCTGCATGTTTTCGATGGATTCACCATCTTCCATGTGGAACAGTTCGGACTCTTGAGTTAACGTATTGATCCTAGATAGTTTGACATCATCCGTTCCCTCGTGGGCAACTTGCAATGTGTCCCACATAGCTTTAGCGGATCTACAATGGGAAACGCGATAGTATTCATCAACTCCTAGAGCTGAGATTAGAATGTTTCTCGCTTTCCAATCGTATGCATATCTCTTTTCATCTTCAGCATCCCAAGTATTTTCTGGTTTTGGAACAACTGCACCAGCTGCATTTGTCATGGTGATCTGAAAGGGACCATTGACAATAGCTGTCCAGATGTTCCTATTAATTGCATTGATGTGGACACACATACAATCCTTCCAATAGCCATAGTTTTCACCGTTGAAAACTGGAGCTCTATTGTGAGCCCCTTTGGGTCCGGAAGCCATCTTTCCAATAAGTGTTTCACATAGCACGGAATAAACCAGAGCTCTTGATGCCACTTGTTAGACGCTGGCCTGAGGATCTAGAGGGGGGGTGAATAGATCTCACAGAGTTTTTCGGAATTATTTCGAACTAAAGCGAAAGCGGTTCTGAATCGACTTGCGTCTATTCCGGACCGTTATTGCAAGGGTCGTATATGTGACAAAACCACAAGATAATTGAGATTAACGATGAAGTGATATGTAATCGAATCAATACGTTTCACAGCTGAAAATCAATTAACTTCTAAATTGACAAACTTTGGTTTGCAATGCAGTAATAATGGAATAAGCAAAAAGACAAACACTTGGTGATAATGTTCAAATTGATGATGATTCAAGATGTGGTGAATTGTGATGTTTATGCAGAACCTTAATTCACAATTTTAACACTTGAATCGTTAATCAATTTTGCAATTATGGCCAAATATGAACAGAACGTAAATGAAAAGATAAAAGCGACAAGAACACGATATTTGTTCAGGCAGTTCGTCGATCGTCCTCGCTACGACTACGTCTGCCCCCAATTCCAAATTGAAATTGGGAAATCTTCCATTAATGTTGAAAGCAGTTTATACAAAGAAGAAAACAAAGCGATAAACAATAAACCGAATTTGTCGATCCTTTGAATCTTCTTCCCCTTTAATCTTGAGCCAGATCAAGGTGATCCAAGAGCTTCACTTGATCCCTTTTCTGTAGTGTCTTGAATTGCCTTGAACCCTTGTTCTTCAATCTTCACACTCAGATGGATCCTCGATGAAACCTCTTGATAAAAACCCCCAAGAAACACCTATCTTGGAGGACAAAACCCTCGGATTTTATTCACCAAAAACCCCACAAATCTTCACCCACTAGGAATCTTCAATTCCGTTCCATGGACGTTATCGAACTCGATCCCTAACCCTCAACGCAAGAATGATTATGTGTAATTGTGTTGGAGATGATGAAGAACGAAGATGAGAAGACTTTGTGTATCTTTCAGTCGTTGGTGTTCTATTCAATAATTGAACCTTGGACAATATATATGAGAGCTAATCAGTTGGAGCAGAGAAAACCAGAAATTTTGGCATTTTTGATCAGATAGGTCGACCTCTTGTGGTGTTTAGGTCGACCTAACAGAGCTGCATATCCTTTGGATGTCATTTGTTCCCAGTTAGGTCGACCTGTTAAAGAAGTAGGTCGACCAGAATCCACTTCAGATGCGTTTTGGGGACATTTCCTCATATTAGGTCGACCTAGTTGTTGTGTAGGTCGACCTAGCAGAATGATATGTAAATTTCTTCATTTTAGGTCGACCTGTGTTGGGAGTAGGTCGACCTGACTGCTGTTTTTCTGAGTTCTTCTTATTTTGCTTGTGTTGAGTCGACCTGTATGCATAGTAGGTCGACCTGCTCTGTTATGAGTGACCAATGCTTGCTTTTCTTTGAGTTCTTCTGCTTGTACCTTGTTGCTTGTATGCTTGTTGAGTTTGCCATGAATCAAAAACATCTTTGTGAGTGTGATCTTGTATTCACAAAGTGTTATTTGAATATGTAAAATCTTTTTTTGGCAGAGAAAAATTTACCACCTGTGATTATTTGAATATGTCTCTAGATTTTGAGAAGATATAATTGCTTCATTATTCAAATTGTTTTAGACCTATTTTAACATCTTTTTACTCAAGACCTCTTTAAATATGTATAACATTAATTAGAAGTTTTTTTCAACTAAACTGTCATATTTAAATTTATAAATAACCTTTTCCATTTTATCTCACATTTTTATTTTTAAGAAAAAGGAGAAGACAAATTTTTTCTGTCAAACTTTAATAACTCAAATAAAATGAAATAACAAAGCATTGAAGTTGACTTAGCTTTAATATTTTAAATATTTGCGACAATTGAAAATGGCCTAAATTAAATAGCACATAAAGATCGTGAAAGCATTTTAGTCCCTTTGAAACTTCTAACGTATTAGGAGTCAAAAGTAAGGAATTTCACAAGATAAAAACAAAGTCAAAATACACTATTAAAATTTTCAGAAATGATATTCTTACACTAAGCCATACACTTACACCGTATGTACGGACGACACTCTTTATATATGGACGGCTATAATTTATGTTACTATTCATGAACAGTACTTTACAGTAGTCATCAAATTTAGTTAATGCAGTGTAAAAACTTGGTTAATGCCGTAATGAAGTTGGTTAATGCAACATCCAGGTATTAAAAATAATTTTTAGCAGTTCCCAAACTTGGTTAATGCAGTGTAAAAACTTGGTTAATATGGTAATAAAGTTGGTTAATGCGGTAATAAAGTTGGTTAATGCAACATCCAGGTATTAAAAATAATTTTTAACAGTCATCAAACTTGGTTAATGCAGTGTAAAAAATTGGTTAATGCAGTAATGAAGTTGGTTAATGTACGTTCAGGTATTAAAAATAAACGGTCATACATGAATAGTATTCGTCCGTACATGAATAGTATCTGTCCATCCATAAACAGTGTCGTCCGTACACACGCTGTAGGTGTATAACTTGGTGTAAGAATAACATTTTAACAGATTTGAACATCAGAATTGTTATACTTACACTCCATAGATACACTACACCGTAATATACTATTCATTTATACTCAATAAAATAATTAAATAATTTTATTACCTTTGCTTCTTATATGTGTGTCATAGTGTTGTATTTTTTCTTTCTCTTAACACCAATCACACGTTCACACAATCTTACTTTCTTCATACCTTCTTCTTCTTCTTTCTCTTTCGCGCTAGTTTTGCTCTTCTCCCTCTATTTTTTTCATTACCATCTCCAACCAAGCTCAATCAAATACATGTTGTATCAAGAAAAAAAGAAATTTATTTGATATCATTAAGCAATGAAGATGAAGATTTAACTCATTAAGCTTCTAGGTATCATTATTTTTTTCTTCCAATAATATCAATTTTTTCTTATGAATCATATTTTGTACTGTTTATAATGAAATATTAGTACAGAACGTTATTGTTTTCATATTTATTCATGATTGTTCATTAACCATGTTCTAAACTGTATTGACAACCTTTGTTCACATCGTTAACCAAGTTTATTTACTGTTAAACAATTTCATGTATTTACTCATGTTGGTTCATTAACCATTTTTGGAACTGTATTGACCAACTTGTGTCACAGTATTAACCATTTTTGGAACTGTCATGTCTGGGAGTTCACTAACCAAGTTATACACAACATTAACCATCTTTTTTCACACTATTAACCAACTTTGTTATAAATTGATATTATACATCTAATTAGCATATTTTGTGCAGTTTGTGTGTCATAATGGATAGTTCAAACATTTTGATAGATTGTGGAGGTAGTCAAAGGGAAGATGTAGAAGTTGATCACGATGATGGTGATGGTGATGATTCACGTTGGGATGTGTTTTTCTTGTGTAGAGGAAGTTAAAACATATTATCAACAGTATGCTTTGAAAAAGGGTTTCGGGTGGAGGATTAGATCATCAAAAAAAGGGAGATGATGGGGGAGCTCAACTACCTAATACTTTCATGTTCAAGAGAGGGGTCTAGTGTTTCAAAAATTTCATGCACGTTAAAGACACTACCATCTCGAGCGAAAAATTGTCCTGCCAAGATTTGTGTTAAAATGAAAAAAGATGGTTTGTTGTACATTACACAATTTGAATCTAACCATTCTCATGAAACTAACCCTGTGAAAGCAAGATTGTTCAAGGCCAACAAGAAAATGAACTTACACGTGAGGAGAGCAATCCAAATTAATGATGATGCGGGAGTAAGGATCAACAAGACTTTTCAATCACTAGTTAAAGATGCAGGTGGACATGAAAATATTCCCTTTTGTGAAAAAGACGTGAGGAATTATATTAACGAAGAACATCGTGCAATTGGAAAAGAAGGTGATGGGTTTTGATAAGTTATATTTGTAAAATGAGGGAACAAAATACAAATTTCTTCTATGGCATAGATTTGGATGATGATTTTCATGTGAGGAATGTATTATGAGTTGATGCAAGAAGTAGAGCTGCTTACAAATATTTTGGCGATTGTAACTTTTGACACAACATACTTGACTATCAAGTATGACATGTGTAATACGGTGAACTGACTTTTTTATCGATCGAAATGTCGCGGTTAAGCATGAGTCGCCACCGACTTTTATTTTATCCAAACAAATTCAGAAAGGCTAAAAGAAACAGAAAAAAACCTTTTAAAGAAATCTAAGTTCGGGGGGTAATTTATGCAAAGGGAAGGTGTAAGGCACCCTTTGCATCCATGATTTTCCATGGGCTCTTAATTGCTTTGCTTGCTCGTTTTCAGAAAATGTAGATGAAAGAGGAAAAATGGACTTTAGCTCATAAATGAGCGTGGCCAGTTTTTTTTGAAGAATTTTGAGAAAGAATATAGAAAATAGAGCATGGCAAGGCAATTAGGGGCAATTACCTTAAACTCAGATGATAGGTCTCTTTTTAGCCTTTCAGAATGAAAGGGTCAGTCCTTGCCATAAGAGGGCAGGAAGCTTTTCGTTTGGAGGTTAAAGGGTCGTCGAAACATCCTGTGCCATAAGACTGTCCCATGCCATAGAAGGGCAGGTAGTCCAAGGTAAGGATCAGAATAAGCCTTATTCGTAGGCAACCAGAGGATACCTCAGCCTTTCCCGTAGGCAACTTCCGAGGGTCGAGGTCATATTTGTGTATCGAAGGCAACATCATTTAGGGTCGCATGACCTTTATTTATCGAGGCAGCATGGCTGAGGTATCCTCGTATTCGAGGGACATGGCTTATTCTGCAAAAAAACACAAAGGCAACAGGCAACAAGGCAACAGAGAGGTTACCCCAAAAGAGTGCGTGTGTGCATCAATCATGTGGTTCAATTCAGTTATTTATCTTGTAGTTAGTGACTCTAATCCAGTTTAAATTTGCACTCCCTAACTTACTAACCACGCAGTATATAAAGCAATAAAGGGGGAAGGAAATTGTAACCAGCGGATCCCTTAATAGGGTTTGACATAAGTAATAATAAAGACAGAAAATATCAGGGTTATGGTTTAGGGTTACCGATACTCGTAGCTTTGACAATTTGACAACCCTGAAAATTGGAAAAGGAAGAATAAACAGAAAGGGGTGAGTGCATTATCAGGTTCGGAGGCAAACTTTATTAACTCTAAAACAAAAGAATAAAGAAATTAAAAGTAAATAAATAAAGAATACTTAGCTTGACATTTGCTCCGCCAGGGTTGGTGGGCAAAGGTTTGCCTGAAGCATTGACTCTGACCATTTTTGAATTCGACGTGGCGCGTTATTGGGGTGAACCATATTGATAACCCTGAAAAGGCACAAAAGAAATATGTTTAGTGTATGAATGATCTACTGATAAATCTCACAAACCCTGATTTAGGGCACAAGTTAACCATGATTAATAAATAATAAAAAAAAACCAAATTGATTATCGGTTTTCAACCTAATTAGTTAAATCAACAAAACAGGTTTTCGATTAAATTGTCTAATCCTAATACGTATTTTAATCAATTAATAACAATGTTAACCCAATTAAATATTTAAACAATTAAATTAAATTAATCATGTAATTATTTAAATCAAATAACAACTAAATCAAGTTAATTATTTAATTATAAAATACATTTTATTAAAATAAATGGTTGTGACTTTATGAAAAAGGGAAAAAGAAATTAAAAGAAAATTTGGTGTAAAAATAAATTAAATAGAATTGGTATTGAATAAAAAATAAAAAATTTAGGAAGCTTAGCTTATGATCCCGCGCTGCAAGCTTTTGAGGTCCATGGTGCACATGCAGCTTTGAAGACGTTGGATCTGAAGCCAGCGAGATCTGATGGTTGTGAGATGAGGGTGCATGGTGGACTCTTGAGGGTTGCATCCACCGAATCTGTAAGCCACACTTAACATGGAAAAATAGGCAAAATATATGGCCCTGTGGAGGATCGAACTGGGGATCCTCACCTCAAACGCCTCTTGGACGCGCCTTCTTACTACCAGGCCAATGGCTTCTTGCTGTTTAACACACGCCCTTATTTGATAATATATAAACAAACATTATTAACAGAAAAAGAAGCGCCAACTTTCAAACGGACCAATGGCCTCGTGACAACACGTCGTCTTCTTCGCCAGAACCTGCAACATTAGCTAGGATTTTGCTACGATTTGCGCTCGTAGCTATCCTCCCCTGCAAATTACGAATACGATCTAGAATGCAAATAAATGTTTCGCGAGGTTCCAGACACGATCGTCCCGTCCCCACGAGTCTATCCATGGCTTTGGTTTGTCTTAATTTTACCTGTAAACGGAATCCCTAATTTGAGACCTAAAAACCTAACCATGGTGAAACGCTATATATGCATCGAAACTTGAATCAAACAAACCAGAAACCATCCAAACATCATTATAAACACAAATCAAATGGCAATTTATATTAACAATGCATGTATGTATGGAATCGAAGAGAGTTTCTTTTGATGCAAACCGTGAGTAATAGGGCTCGGTTCTTGACTTGTTGATCGAGTATGGCGAGTGGAATAGCTTCACTGATGTCCAGGGAAGGTGCTTGAATGATCAAAATGCTTTGAATAGCCTTGCAACGCAAAATTGGAGTTTAGAATTTTTGCCAATTTTGAACTCGGACTAGGGCTCTTCAAGGCTGCAAAATGTGAACCCTATCAATTGGCTCTGTTCAGGTACTTATAGAGAAGGATTAGGGTTTAGCAAAACCAGAAAGAATCTCTTTGAATCTTTGATTGGAGATTATGCAAATTTGATTGAAATTTGATTTCTATTCTTTCTAATTTTGGCCTTGAATGATTCAATCTCTTTCCAATTACCATGTGCACGAAAATTGATTGATTTTTGGAGTAAATGTAGATTGGATTTGATGCCAAACAAATTTTCTTATAAATCTTTTGATTTTCTTTAATTTTAATGAATTTTAAATGAATAAAAATTCTTATAAAATTAATAGAAATCACATAAATTCGTGGCAAATGGTTTATGGGATCTTAATATCATAAGGAACAAGCTTGGATCTTAAAAATATAGGCCCATTAGCAAAAAGATCAAAACTCTTTCACATTTTTCCCTCCAAAATAGTCCATCTTTGACAAAGCATATCTCTCTCAATCTTTGAGGTATGGAAGTGTTCTAAGACTTTTTAGAAACCTTAGAGAGTCCTCTAACCAGTGCCTTTGGTCTCATATAAAAATCATTTTCCATGTTCCTTGTGTGTTCTTTTGAAAAAAATGCCTTTTGTTGACTTTTGAAAAATGACCTATAATGTTTTAATCCATATCTCTCAAATGAAGTATTTTTAGACTTGGCATGTGAGAGACAAAATTGTAGAGAATCAAATTTCCTTCAAAATGAGCTTTGGATGGAAAATTTCTGATGTTCCATGTGAGAGTTATGGCTGGTCAAAGTTCAGTTGACTTTTCCTGTACAAAACCCTAATTTAGAATCTTTTTGATTTGTTGATTTTTGTTCTTTCCTTGATGAACCATGATCAATTCTTGATCAAACTTCAATATGAGTATCTTGACAAAATAATCAGGAGTTTTGACTTTGTTTTGACCACAGTCGACTTTTTAGGTTAACTAGTCGACTATTGATTTTTCTGAACAATTGAGTGTCCAATTCTTTGAGGTGACCTTTGATACTTGTCATAGAGATAGTGTGAAATGTATTGAGCCATATGATATGCTTTGGAGCCATTGATTCACTGATTTCCCTTTGAATAAGTCAAACCCTAGTTTCAGAGCCATGTGTAGGAGAATGTGTCTAGGAGCTTTGTGTATTGATTTGAATTTGTATTAGAGAAATAGAATGGGCAAATTTTGGGGTATGACAACATGCCTTTTGATGCATTTGTGGGTGTGAATCACCATCTTCAATCAACATTAATTGGTTTTGGATTGCTATCAGGTGAAGACACATATTCTTTTGTGTGGCTTTTCAAGTCATGGTTTCATTGTATGCTAGAAAAAGCACCTTTGGCTATTGTGACCGATCAATGTAAGGATGTGAAAAATGCTATTGAGTTAGTCTTCCCTAAAAATCGTCATAAGTGGTGATTATGGCATATAATGAAGAAAAAAATACCTCAAAAGCTTAGTGGATATGGTAAATACAAAAGGATCAAGTATGCAATGAAAGAAGCAGTCTATGATACATTCACAACAGCTAGTTTTGAACACATACTGAACCACATCAAAATTCGATATCTCCGCAAAATGAACTATAACATACTCAACATTTTAAACACATAGCGAACTATAGCATAATCAAAATACATTGTGCACATAAACAAAATACAACCACAAATTGTCAACATTATGTATAATTCTGCACTACAACACATGAAAGTGGGTCAAATTCTACCAAATTCTACACTACAACACTAATGATTTACAAATTCATTCTACTATTTTTTCTACGCTTCGCCCTTGGTTTCTTCTTCATTCTTCTATCCATGTTGGATTTAGACTTTGGTTGGTTTTCCACAACATTGGCATCATCATTTGATGGAGTGTTATGTATAACATCTCCAACAGAATTTCCAACTTCATCTTTGGTGATAAAGTTCATAATCTGTCGATCATCTTGGACATCCTCATTCTCAAACAGAGTGTTAACTTTTGCCTCTTTGAGCATCCTCACTTCACCCTCAAGAAATGTTATCCATTCTTGGAAATCTCTATTCTCAGCCACCAATCTTTGATAATCATGAGGATCCATAACTTTTTGTCCTTGTTCAAACAAGGTAGTGTTGACTATGTCACATTTCATTTCTTCTTCAGTTGCAACCACTCTTTCAATTATCTAACAAAGAAAAAACCAAGTCAAACCAATGACAAATAAAAACATATTTTTCTCAATTAAAACATACACAAAATCCTACCATATTATTGTCAAATGCCTTTTCAATATTTTTCTTCTACATACGTATAACCGACCAATTCAATACCCATGGAAAAGTGAACCTAGAAACAGCAGGTGCTTTCCCCAAAGATAAGTGGTTGGATGCCCAAATCTATAACAAATATAAGAAGATGTAAATTAAAAATTACAAGACAGAATATGGTATTGTAAAGTTATATAATCCATATATCTGCAATACGGCAGCACAACCATTTAAATGACTCTGTGACTTGTTTTGTCCTTCTATCAACACAATTGAAGACTCGCATAAACTAGCAACCACAAAGTTATAAATAGCAAGACCCCAATTATATGTATCAAGTGAATCCAAATCATCCAAGTGTTTAATAAATCCCGTAAATACCTTATTCCCGGGTTTTGGAAAGTAAAACTCTGCAAATGCGAGTAATATGTAAAGCCTAGAAAATTAACTAATTTATTCTTGTGTTTCTGAAGTTGTTTGCGAATATTGGCAATGGTTACCCCAACCCCTTTAAATAGACCTAATGTTTCACATTGTTAGTCTTCTTCTACTACTAGGGTCTTATCAACAACAGACAATCCAATAGCAAAACAAACATCAACAAGAGTAAAGGGAACCATCCTATTCCCAACCCGAAATTCCCTACTACGTGAGTCCCATCTACTTACTAACTCCCATAATAAACCATCCGAGATTGAGAAATCGTTAGAAATATCTGACACCCATTTGAATGGGGTGCTTTTGATATGGGCACGTTGAACTGCAGTTAAACTTTCGTTGATACTGCTTAAATTAATCGGGAAACAGCAATGCCTCATTCTTACCTTAACTTTATGAAAAAAAATGATTAATTTCACTACAATAAGTAGCAATCAGTGCAACCAAAATAATACAACCAATAGACATATTCAGTACGTCAACAACAAGAACCAAAACAAAATCAATCAACTTACTTCAGTTTCGTGTAAATTTCTTGATGATGCCATAATTTCAGCATTAAATCAACAACAATAAATCAATCAACCTAATAGCAAAAGAAAACCAAGTAAAAACATAATCAGTACAAAACAGATCTGATAAACCCTAAAATTTAAACACACGAAAACAGAAAAATAGAGACATTTGCTGACACTTGAATTGATAATACTAATTCATAAACCTTATTCCTCTTCTAACAGAATATGATAAACAGAAAAGAAAAAAAAGGAATGGAAGAAATCAGAATGAAGAAATCATATAACCTTAACAGAACCGCCTCCGTGAGGTCCTCGCGGTTAGGAGTTTGAGAAGTTCGCCGTGAAAGAGAGAATAGAGTTGAGTCGCCGTGAGAGAGAGAGAGAGAGAGAGAAGAGAGTTGATTGTCGACGTGAGTAAGAGAGAGAGAGAAGAAAGTCGTGAGAGAGGGAGAGAAGTGAAAAGAAACTGATTGTTAATGCAAACCTGTTAACCTAACCCTCACTTGCTATTTACCACTATGCCCTTATTTGTTTCATAAATGACATAAAAACCCGTAGATTGGAAAACCTCCTATAAATGCTCTAAAAGTGCTACATAAGCATGTCCTATATGTCTTGTCAAATATAAATACATAACTAATACATAGAATTTTTTAATAACATACTACATTTTTAGAACCTTTTTTAGAAAAGAGTAATTAATTTTTTATTATTTAAGTACAACACCGCCACTGTAATTGGCAGAGCATTTAATTATTTAATTATTTAAGTACAGCTCCGATATTGCAATTGGCGGGGCTTTTGATTATTTTATTATTTTAGAGAGACAAGCCTCTTATATAAATATATAGTGATATGGTGTGATCCATTTGTTCACATCTATTCTCAATTTCTTCAAATAAATATTTCTTCATGACTCATTCAAACAAGATTCGTCGCCGTAAAGGAAAAGTAATTTATTCGAGAGACAAACCTTTGATGGAGATGCTATTTTAGAACATCCAAAGTTTCGAGTAACTACAGAGAAACTTGATTCGTTTCTTAGACTAGACATACCTGGAGGCGGAAAAATTAGAAGTATTGAGAGACACGATGCCCGACGTGGGTGGGTGCAAGTTACAAATGATTAGGAGGCTAGGGAAATGATGTTTGGACCAAATGAAATTAGCTTGATTGTCGTTATCAATTATGAATGTTGAGGTTAAATGTTGTGGTAAAGTATTTTTATTTGTTTTGATATATGTGGTATGTGTTGTCCTTTGGACTTGTTGTTGTTAGTTTTTTTTCTATCTGGATTCTTGTTATTTATATCAAGTGTGAACGATCTTTGTGCTCATAAAACGACAACAAATCATGGAAAAAAAGTGAATTAGTAATGGTTCATACAATTGAGAAGCTTGACTGTAATTTGAAAATGATACTTCACAACAAAATAAAATGTTAATTATTACTAGTTCCAACATTGTGACACTGAGTTCGATCGTGACCAGGAAGACAACACAATACATATTTTCTCTCCAACTTATCAATCCTGTTCATTTCCGTTCTAATACGTGTGCTCATTGGGCGACCTTTCTTGTTCCTCCGCATTATTGGATTATGACAAATTTGATCTCCTTCATAAGTGGGCCAATATTCATTGTATGGTAGAACTGGAAAGCTTGTGCTGTAAATCCCATATAGGTTTGCGATCTTGTAAACGTTAGACAAAAGAACATAGGCATATTGGCGCACCATGGAACTTGCATCGATAACATGTGAACAAAGAACACGATATGCTTGAAACTTTCTGCAGTCACACTAACGATCTATTAGGCTGACCTTGTAACATCCCATAGGCTTCCCCTCATCGTGATCCATTGTCTCTTTCACACTGAAAGTGTTATGATAGTAGTAAAAAATTCTTACATGATACATGTTAGATTTTGTTGTTTCTTCTTTCATCATCTTCATGTAATTTTCAAAAATTTCTAGGCGATTTTACCAAAAGTTTTAAAATTTCCAGTAGATTTTACCGGAAATTATTTTAAAATTTTTGAGAAATTTTACCAGCAGTTTCGAAATTTCCAGGATTTTACCAGAAATTTCCTAAACTAATTGCATCTTAATGGAAATTTCAAATGAACTACTGAAAATTTTGTATACACCAAAAATTTCAATATTGTACCAATAATTTAGTTCAGAAAAAATTATTCCCATTTTACAAAGGGCATTTCTAGAATAATGAAAAATGAAAGGAGGTGTCTAATATAATTTGGAGGGTGGGAAGAAAAATACTCTTTCGAGTCACATTGTGAAGTTACTAAATCATGAAATGTTAAGCATTTTTTTTTTTTTTGAATTTTAGTTAGGGAATTTATTTTCTCACCTTTAGGGTGTGGCTCACATCTCGAAAAATTCAAAATTGCTCTTAGGTATTTTTCAGAGATGCATCTCTTGACGCACCTTAAATTACCTCATCCTTCGTAAATCAAACATTTACTCTATATTTTTGGTAAAAAAATGATTCGCAAAGGCATCTGCAAAAGTTTATGGTTGTATTCGGAGATGCATCTTCCAAAACACCCCACGAATACATTTTTAGCTATAAATTTGAAAATAAGGGTTAATCCGAATATGCATATGCAGACACACTCTAAAATACATACGAAAATGCATCTCCGAATTAAATTTTAGCAAAATGAAGAACGCTAACCCATTTGCGTTTATTTTGTGGAAAAACAATGCGTTCGGAGATACATCTTCAAAAACTAAAAAAGCTTTTAACTTTTCACCCATAGTTAGAGAGAACCTATAAAGATCTAATACAGGCTACCAATGGGCCCATATGTTAACGAAGAGTTCCGGGCTAAATTAAAAAATTTTAAAAAAGTAAAATTGCTCGTTATACTCTTATTATTTCTTTCAAACCCTAAAATTTTAAAATTATCCCCTGGATAGTAAAATATGGATAGTTAATGTATTTACTAAAATTATTTGAAACCAAGTTCATTGAATATGTGTTTTGTACTATACAGTCACAACGCATATATAATCTTTCATTGCTTTCTTTGCTTTCCAAATAATAGTGTTCTAGTCAAACTTTGCAACCAAACTCTTAAAAGCTTATCTCTTTGGAATTTGTATTATCCTATCTAGCCTGATTTAATTCTAGTGTAAATTTATGCTATCGGTGCTGATTGTTTGGTTACAATAAAGATTATGCAGTTAGCATTTTTTCACATGACAGGTTTTCAAACAGCTAGTTGATAGATTCACTCATTTACAATAAGACAAAGTATCAAGATCCTGATTAGTGGATCACTAATAGCTAATTAGTAATAAATCCATTCATAAACACACTAAGCAAAACACCTAAGAATCCTGAACCTAGCTTAACTAAAATCACTTACATTACAACCAAAATTTTGCTGGGTACAAACAGCTATTCCTTCAACAAAAGCTCCATAATACTTATAATTTCTGGTGCAAACTGAAATATTTACAGGGAATTGGTTTTTACTTATTCATTCATATAGCTTTCAGCTCAGAGTTCTATTGACTAAGCAAAACTCCAGCATTTGATCAGCATTCGGTGTATGCGGTTCCGTTGAACATGAGATTCGCGACCGCTCTGTCAACACTGTTGGTTTCTGATTCCATCGGTTGCTGGTCGTCAGACCTAAATAAAGAAGTAGCATTTCAAATTAGCGCGTGTTTCATCATTTACTCGACGTAAGTATGAATCGTACATTGAATTTGAGTGCGGATCCAAACATGAACTAAAAGTATGCAGTGAATCTAAATCATGTACCTCAGGGCTTCTTGCATGCTAATATCACCGTCTAGATCGTCTGCGGGGTGCTGTTGTTTTGTGTCTCGGGCAAGGCGGTAAAGTGCGTCTCGGAAGCTAATTCGAGTCTTGTCATTGAACTAGTTAAGAGAAAAAGGAAAACATTGATTAGTAACAAATATAATTGCGCACTTGAATCAGATTCCAAGGATTACTCATAACTCAATTCTCAGTCATGTTACATACCTGTGAAATTATTGCCTCGAGATTCTGCAGTGTAGATTCCTCAATAGATGAGTGATTATGCATTGCTTCATCTCCATTGAATTGCTCAGAATGATCCAAGATTCGGAGTGTCTGTGGAAGAAAAGATAAATAACTTAATAGATATTACATTATACTATAAAGCTTGATAGCAAAACCACTTGCATTTTGGTAACTCAATAGAACATGGTTTTAACTTGCGGTTGCGATTGCGGTCATTGCAATTGCTGCGATGTGCATTGCAGCGTGAATTTTGATTGGGAAGAGTTTGAAATATACCATAAAAAAACAATTGATATTACGTTTTCTCAGAAGTAAATTGAGTTCTGGGTTCTAAATTTTTAGTTTTGACGATTTTGATGCGGTTCCTAATATGGAAGGACGTGAGATTTAAAATCACACCACAATTGCAGTCCGAGGCGGTTGCAGAGACTACCGCATCAACAATATTGCGGCCTCAGTTGCGATTGCAGCAACTGCGGCCCCGCAATTTTAAACCATGGAATAAATATTATTGCAAAGAATGGTCACATCTACAAGACAAGAGGAAAGCATACCTCTATATTCAAGCAATCATCAGAATTCGAGTTGCATGAAAGAAACTCAGAAGCTGCCATATCTCTCTGCAATCCACCTGAGAGAAATAAAAGAGTGCATGTTTAACATCAATACCAGAGAAATTTTTTAAGGCTAGTTACACGCCATAAAATATCAGAAGGTGCGAAAAGAGTTATTACCAGGTGAATTGCTGCATTGGTTTTCAGGATAAAAGTAAAAAGACTTGTTTAGGTTTTCAGCACACGGAAAATCTTCGAGTATCGAATCCCTGCATTATGTGAAACAAGTAAAGGATGTAAGATAAGATATACAGTCATATGAATTGTATTAACTTTATGCCTATGGTAGCCAGTGAGCATTGAATGTCTCTGTTAAATTACAATTTTCAATGCATCAACATTCAAAATATAAGATCATTTTCATGCTAGAATCGTCGCTAAATATGTTTTTCGGTCCTTGTAAACATACCACTTTTTTGTTTTCGTTTCTAAAAAAAATCTGAAAACATTGACTAAAAACTGCAAATACCGAAAATAAAAAAGTCGTATCTTTGCAAGGATCAAAATCGGTTTTGTTAAACAATTTTGAACCTTAGAGAAAATAGGAGCCCTTACCCTGCAATAACAGGTTCATGCTTATAGGTTTCTGATGAGACCCATTATGTTTTTGTCTCCAATGATAATGATAAATATGTTGAAATTCGGAATGCAAAAAACACGAGAGCATTCAATTTCGCACTGGACTTTGCTAAAATGCAAAGCATACTCATGATGCTACATGATTATTAATCATACAGGCATAAAACCAAGCATATTAATCCCAGAAGTTACGCTTGTGTACAAGAAAATGTCATCTGTCTGTTCAAAACTTGATGAAAGTTCTTGAAGCTGGTAGTTCGTCTGACGACGATGATGATTACGTGAAAGCGATGTTTGTTGAAACGATTGATCAGTCAATCCTTCACATACACTTGAGCTGCTAGATTGAGCTTTATCATAGGAAGACGATTCGAACTTGACTCGGTTACTGAAACTTTCACCGTCGAAGTTGAATTCTGCTTCTGTTGTATTTGAATCCATGCTCATGAAATTCTTAGGTGAATTGTAACCTTCCGGTGCATTAATCCCCCATTTTGACCAGTTTTCCGGTGAAGGATGTGTAGCCAATAGATCTTGATCACCTGGTACAACGAAATCGTTCGTTCCACATCCGTAATACCAATCCATGGCGAATAGTCTGTAAATATTTGAAACATAACAAGATTAGCTTCTAGAAAACAAAATTAATAATTGAAAATTTGCAGAATTTCTTATCCATAACCTAAAAGCTTCATGATTAACATGAAAAGTAAATTTCAAATATTTTATGTTCTTCCTATAGTCCTATGTTAGATCTTTCACAATCTCTTTCTCCTATCAGATCCAAACCGATTAATCCAGGGGAACCAATCTCAGAGTCCACTTGCAAGGACTCATTTGAAGTCACCGAAAACCCGCATCGGGATTTGAACCCGAGACCTTGAAAGAAACAGACTCTCAGAACCCAAGTCTTCACTGATGGGCAAAACCCTCATGCTACAATTTTTGGAAACTTAATTGAACATGGTTGAAAAAATTTTAGAACATAGAGAGTGAAAACAAACTACTAACAAAAAATCAACCGACACATGATTCAAAAAACTCCATTAAACCAAACATACTAAAACTACTTTCCATATAACTTCCTCTTCAAACACTAATGAAAAAACCATTTTTTACCCTTTTTACCCTTATCAAAAAAATCAAAACCCACTTCATTAAACCTTTAGAATCTTCAAAACCAATCATCAAAAACCAAAAAAACAGAGAGAGAAACAAAAACCCAGAAAAAAAAAAATCAAAACTTTATCAAAACACAAAACACCCCATATAGTTTCCATCAAAACCATAGAAATTGACAGGAAAAAACAACATAAAATCACTCCATGATGAAAACAAACAGATGAATACTCCTCAAAACAGAACAACATATGAGAAAAACCATAAGAAACAAAAAAAAAACATACCTTTCTTAAAGCTGATTGACGATGAAAAACAAAACAAATCAACCCAATCAGAAATTATAGCAAGAAATCAACACAGAAAGGATCCAAGAGTTTTTGGTTTTGTGAAAAAATACAGAGGCGGCTAAGGATGTTGTTGTTGTGGTTGTTTGAATAAAATATTGGAAACTGTAAGAAGAGTTAAGAAAGAAGGGACACTTGTAAGAAAAAGAAAAAGATGCTTATTGCGAGTTTGTGGCTGAAAATGTTTTGGTGGGAGGGTTTGTGGCTTAAAAGAAATCCATCTAAATCTGAAATTGGATTGGTCCACGTGGCATTGTGGGTCCCGTTTGAGATCTCAGCAGCTGGATTTCGTGGCCTGAATTGTAGATCCCATTTTATCCCATTTATGGAAAAGACTTTATGTTATGCTTTGAAAATCACGTTCGAAATGTTGCTAAAGTTTATGTACCCTACTGTTTTGTTTGACGCGGCAGTGGTTGATTGTGGATATCATCTAGTTTTCTTAATTATTAAATCATGTTTACAAACTAAATTAAAAATTAGGGTGGCAAAACGGGCCCGACCCGTTAGTATGTCCGTTCTGCGCGCATTTTAGTGCGGAGCAGACCGAGATTTTAGGCCCGCACCCTTTAATGTGACCGTTTTGTTCTGTCTTATTTTTTATGCGGGTTTTTGCGAGCACGAACATTAACATAAAATTTTGTATTTTTAAGTATAGTGCCCGCAGACTTAATCCGTTCTGCCCTCACTTTTTTGCGGGACAGACCAAGGTTTTAGACCCGCACCCTTAACTACTTCCGCCCCGCCCCGTTTTTTTGCGGGCTTATGCGGAGAGGGCCTAAACGGGGCGGGCATGCCCGTTTGCCATCCATACTAAAAATTAAGTCGAAAAGAATTCCTACTCGCCTCAATCTTGTTGGTGCAACAATCGGGGAGGATTGAGTGAGGAGCATTCTTATATTTTTTTTTGGACTACACACTTTTGTGGGAGATATATTATTTGTCCATCTAAAATCTTAAGGTGATAGATGAGGGGTTCTTCTATTTATAAGTGTTCAAGTCACCATATTCCTATTCAATATGAGATTGCTTCTCAAACTTGTTATATTCTCAACAAATTATACATTCCAAAATAATCTTGTCTTTTTCTCACTTCTCTCTTTTTTGTGAAATAATTAAGATGTTATTAACGTTTCAACTTTAAAATTATCAATTTTAGTTCAATCTTGACCTATCCGTCAACTATATTTAAATGTGTAAATACATTGTTTTTTAAGTGTAGCGAATTTTATTTTTCTAGTGCATTCATTTTTTAGTCTCTCATAGTTTCTTTTTTAAGAATTAGGAATTAAATCCATTCTTTATCCAATCACAATAGGATAAGCTCAATCACTCACACTGCTTTTCTTTTCCTCTCTTTTAAGTAATGTGTAGTTGTGTACTCCCATTTAAAGAGGGACCCATCATCTAACATGTTAGTGTACCAAAACAACTTGTAACAAGAACAAATGCCAAACCAAAGATGCTTTATTAGAAACTCATGGCTGAAAATGTTCTATGCAAAGATTTGTGATCTGGAATTCTCCATCTAAATCTTATATATCATTGGGCCACGTTGCAATGTGGGTCCCACCTTAGATCTCAACAACTGGAAATTTGTGGCCTAAAATGAAGGTCCCATTTCCACAAAACTTGTGTATGTGCTGCTTCCAATACAAGTTGGGTATGCTTTGAAAATAAATCACGTTCTCAATTTCAATAAACACTATCATACCCTACCGTTTTTATTTAATGAGGCACCGGTGGTTGATTGATGGTGGATAATTTTTGTGTATAATGTGAGTTTGGTTTATTAAGACAAGAATGCTATTTCTACATCAAGCATGACAAATACACCGTATGTTAATACGGTTTGGTTTTTTATTTTCTTTATTAATTATTTTTTTATCTTTTTCAATATTATTGAATACAATTTTCAGTAGTATGTTATATGGTGTAACTATAGGTGTAGAAATTTGGTGTAAGCATAACATTCCTCTTATTAATAAAAATGTTTGAGTTGATTTTATCTTGTTTCAAATGGGATTTTATTAATATAAAGTGCAAGTTGTTTTATTGTAAGATTAAATTATTTTATATGGATTGAAATTGGATGCGGACTTATAGATGTCCTATGTGCAATTCGAAGCAATGATAAAAAAAAAAATTGGTATGGTAATGTAAAGTGTTTATAAACCTAGATTTTTTTTAGTGATTAAGTGATTTATTGTCGTTTGATTTATTTTTATATGTTCTTAATATTTTTACTTTTTGACAAATTGTAAATTGAAATACGCCTATAATCTAAAAAGTAATTTCAACAAGTAATATTTGATAAGAATATTCTTGTTAATTATCATTTAGGCTAATGGATAATCCCATAAAACTGTGTTGTTCTTGTTAATGAAATGCTTAGTTTTATTTGTAATTCTCTAATAGTCGTTAGAAATTAATTTAAGACTAAAGGTTTATTCACTAAGAAATTATGGATAAATATTTTAGGGAATCAGGTAATCAATATAAGTAATAATTAATTATAATAGGTCAATTTAGGATGAACTAAAGATCAAACTCTCATATCTGACATTTTATCATCTATTTATTTTCTACTGTATTAAGTTTATTCCTATTTTACTCTTTTGCAACAATCAACCAAAACCCCACCAATACCCTTTTTTCGACTGAATTGAATTCAAATCCTATAATAATACGTAGTCTTTGAGATTGACATTTAGAACTTCTTGATATCACTATATTAAACGATTTATTATACTTGCTAAATTACTATTCAAAGATAATGGAAAGTGCAAAGTGATGGAAGAGTGGAGAAATTTTGGTTTTCAGGATTGTGGGATAAGGTTTGAGTGATGGAGATAGATGTGGAGTCCAGCACTCAAAGAGAGGTAAAAATTGAAGTTTGTGGTCGTTAAATGCATTACAACCATAATGACCATTATTGCTAGGCCTTAATGCACATTGAAATGTTATTTTAGGGGAATAAACTGGGCACATTACATCAGTAAATTCATCAATTTTTACTCTTTATATGTTATACTAAATGCTAGTTAGCATTTTCTATTCTATTTGTGTTTCCATCTTATTGTAATTAAAATTTGTTAGTTAAGTTTTGTATTTGAAGACCTATGATAAGGGTTATTGATTCTATTGGAGTGAGCATGAAGGAGACACCGGAAAATTTTCAAACGCGTCCAAAGTGGTGGAAGACTTATATGAGTTAGGCACAACGCCATTAAAAATATAAACTTTTCTTTTATAGCCTATTTGATTTCGGCTTGTATATCTTTTTGTTGTAATATTATTTACTTAGTTGCATTGTATTTTTTTTCTTGGATTGTATATTCCAACTTGAGATAGAATGTTAGAGTTAGTTGTTATTTTTAGTTATATATAGTTATTAGTTTAGTTGTTATTTTTAGTTATATATAGTTATTAGTTGGTTAATTTTGTTACAAGTTAGATAAGATTTGTTAGTTGGTCATGAATATTATATAAAGGGTGTCATATATTCATTATAATGTACATCTCATCATTGAATCAATTCTAAAGAATTCAATAATCTCTTAATTTATTTCTCTCTTTCTTAGACTCAACTATGCTTCTCAATATTAGCCTTTATTTTTACAAGGACCCAAATCACAACGAAAAACATTGAAAATAGTACACTCCCATAACCTTCCAAGCCCCCAATTTTATTAATGCAACAATGCATAAAAATTAATTTTCTGTTATACTAGTTCCAATAGCTTGAAATAAAACTCCTGAAAGTCCTTAAAAGACCACGAAAATCTAACAAACCAACAAAATACTCCAACCAATGTTTTTAAAAGACCATGATAATCATAATGAGTGACTATTTCTAATACATCAATTTGGAGCCTAACCCTAGCCACTTGGTGTAACTATAGGTGTAGAAATTTGGTGTAAGCATAACTTTCCTCTTATTAATAAAACTGTTTGAGTTGATTTATCTTGTTTCAAATGTGATTTTATTAATATAAAGTGCAAGTTGTTTTATTGTAAGAATAAATTATTTTATATGGATTGAAATTGGATGCGGACTTATAGATGTCCTATGTGCAAATCGAAGCAATGATAAAAAAAAAATTGGTATGGTAATGTAAAGTGTTTATAAACCTAGATTTTTTTTAGTGATTAAGTGATTTATTGTCGTTTGATTTATTTTTATATGTTCTTAATATTTTTACTTTTTGACAAATTGTAAATTGAAATACGCCTGTAATCTAAAAAGTAATTTCAACAAGTAATATTTGATAAGAATATTCTTGTTAATTATCATTTAGGCTAATGGATAATCCCATAAAACTGTGTTGTTCTTGTTAATGGAATGCTTAGTTTTATTTGTAACTCACTAATAGTCGTTAGAAATTAATTTAAGACTAAAGGTTTATTCACTAAGAAATTATGGATAAATATTTTAGGGAATCAGGTAATCATTATAAGTAATAATTAATTATAATAGGTCAATTTAGGATGAACTAAAGATCAAACTCTCATATCTGACATTTTATCATCTATTTATTTTCTACTGTATTAAGTTTATTCCTATTTTACTCTTTTGCAACAATCAACCAAAACCCCACCAATACCCTTTTTTCGACTGAATTGAATTCAAATCCTATAATAATACGTAGTCTTTGAGATTGACATTTAGAACTTCTTGATATCACTATATTAAACGATTTATTATACTTGCTAAATTACTATTCAAAGATAATGGAAAGTGCAAAGTGATGGAAGAGTGGAGAAATTTTGGTTTTCAGGATTGTGGGATAAGGTTTGAGTGATGGAGATAGATGTGGAGTCCAGCACTCAAAGAGAGGTAAAAATTGAAGTTTGTGGTCGTTAAATGCATTACAACCATAATGACCATTATTGCTAGGCCTTAATGCACATTGAAATGTTATTTTAGGGGAACAAACTGGGCACATTACATCAGTAAATTCATCAATTTTTACTCTTTATATGTTATACTAGATGCTAGTTAGCATTTTCTATTCTATTTGTGTTTCCATCTTATTGTAATTAAAATTTGTTAGTTAAGTTTTGTATTTGAAGACCTATGATAAGGGTTATTGATTCTATTGGAGTGAGCATGAAGGAGACACCGGAAAATTTTCAAACGCGTCCAAAGTGGTGGAAGACTTATATGACTTAGGCACAACGCCATTAAAGATATAAACTTTTCTTTTATAGCCTATTTGATTTCGGCTTGTATATCTTTTTGTTGTAATATTATTTACTTAGTTGCATTGTATTTTTTTTCTTGGATTGTATATTCCAACTTGCGATAGAATGTTAGAGTTAGTTGTTATTTTTAGTTATATAAAGTTATTAGTTTAGTTGTTATTTTTAGTTATATATAGTTATTAGTTGGCTAATTTTGTTACAAGTTAGATAAGATTTGTTAGTTGGTCATGAATATTATATAAAGGGTGTCATATATTCATTATAATGTACATCTCATCATTGAATCAATTCTAAAGAATTCAATAATCTCTTAATTTATTTCTCTCTTTCTTAGACTCAACTATGCTTCTCAATATTAGCCTTGATTTTTACAAGGACCCAAATCACAACGAAAAACATTGAAAATAGTACACACCCATAACCTTCCAAGCCCCCAATTTTATTAATGCAACAATGCATAAAAATTAATTTTCTGTTATACTTGTTCCAATAGCTTGAAATAAAACTCCTGAAAGTCCTTAAAAGACCACGAAAATCTAACAAACCAACAAAATACTCCAACCAATGTTATTAAAAGACCATGATAATCATAATGAGTGATTATTTCTAATGCATCAATTTGGAGCCTAACCCTAGCCACTTGGTGTAACTATAGGTGTAGAAATTTGGTGTAAGCATAACATTTCTCTTATTAATAAAAATGTTTGAGTTGATTTTATCTTGTTTCAAATGTGATTTTATTAATATAAAGTGCAAGTTGTTTTATTGTAAGATTAAATTATTTTATATGGATTGAAATTGGATGCGGATTTATAGATGTCCTATGTGCAAATCGAAGCAATGATAAAAAAAAAAATTGGTATGGTGATGTAAAGTGTTTATAAACCTAGATTTTTTTTTAGTGATTAAGTGATTTATTGTCGTTTGATTTATTTTTATATGTTCTTAATATTTTTACTTTTTGACAAATTGTAAATTGAAATACGCCTATAATCTAAAAAGTAATTTCAACAAGTAATATTTGATAAGAATATTCTTGTTAATTATCATTTAGGCTAATGGATAATCCCATAAGACTGTGTTGTTCTTGTTAATGGAATGCTTAGTTTTATTTGTAATTCACTAATAGTCTTTAGAAATTAATTTAAGACTAAAGATCTATTCACTAAGAAATTATGGATAAATATTTTAGGGAATCAGGTAATTATTATAAGTAATAATTAATTATAATAGGTCAATTTAGGATGAACTAAAGATCAAACTCTCATATCTGACATTTTATCATCTATTTATTTTCTACTGTATTAAGTTTATTCCTATTTTACTCTTTTGCAACAATCAACCAAAACCCCACCTGTTAGAACAAGATTTGTTCTGATCAATATTGTTAGTTTTGATGATAAAGAGTATGCACAGAAGGTTCAGCGCTCAGAAGCTTTGTCACAGAAGGTTCAGCATGCAACATCAGAACATGGTCTGGCAAGACATCAGAAGATGGTCAAGGCAGAATCAGAACATGGGTCTATGGAAGCATCAGAAGAACTTGAGATCAGAAGCAGAAGCACTGAAGTTCACATGGTATCACGCTCAGAAGCACTTCAAGGTCAGAAGACAAGAAGATGCTATGCACCAAGCTGTTTGACTCTGATGATATTCAAATATTTTATTCACAAACATCAGATCAGAAGAAAGTACAGGTGGCAGGCTACGCTGACTGACAAAAGGAACGTTGGAAGCTATTAAAGGCAACGTCAGTAGACACAGCGTGAACAAGGCTCGAGGTAGTTGACAAAAGCGTGAAACATTAAATGCAATGCTGTACGGAATAAGCAAAACATTAAATGCGCCCAACGGTCATCTTCTCAAACGCCTATAAATATGAAGTTCTGATGAGAAGCAAGGTTATGAATTCTGAACGAAATTATTCTGAAAGACTTGCTGAAACGCATTGAAGGATAGAAAAACACTTAGAAAGGGGGGGTTTGAATAAGTGTAGTCTAAAAACTTGAATGATAAAAACAATATGCACAGTTATTTTTATCCTGGTTCGTTGTTAACTAAACTACTCCAGTCCACCCCCACGGAGTGATTTACCTCACCTGAGGATTTAATCCACTAATCGCAACAGATTACAATGGTTTTCCACTTAGTCCGCGACTAAGTCTTCTAGAGTATCCTGATCACAACCTGATCACTCCAGGAACAAATGCTTAGACACAAGCTAAGACTTTCTTAGAGTATCCTGACCACCACGTGATCACTCTAATTACAACTGCTTAGACACAAGCTAAGACTTCCTAGAGTATCCTGATCAACACTTGATCACTCTAGTTACTTACAAATTAATGTAATCAAATAAGAGTTTTACAATGCTTCTTAAAAGCTATAATCACAACAGTGATATTTCTCTTAACGTTTAAGCTTAATCTCACTAATATATTACAGCAGCAATGTAGTGAGCTTTGATGAAGATGAAGTTTCTGAGCTTTGGATTGAACAGCGTTTCAGCAAGTCTTTCAGAATAGTTTCGTTCAGAATTGGTTAACCTTGCTTCTCATCAGAACTTCATATTTATAGGCGTTTGAGAAGATGACCGTTGAGCGCATTTAATGCTTTGCGTATTCCGTACAGCTTTGCATTTAATGTTTCACGCTTTTGTCAACTACCTCGAGCCTTGTTCACGCTGTGTCTATTGACGTTGCCTTTAATAGCTTCCAACGTTCCTTTTGTCAGTCAGCGTAGCCTGCCACCTGTACTTTCTTCTGATCTGATGTTTGAATATAATATTTGAATATCATCAGAGTCAAACAGCTCGGTGCATAGCATCTTCTTGTCTTCTGACCTTGAAGTGCTTCTGAGCGTGATACCATGAGAACTTCAGTGCTTTTGCTTCTGATCTCAAGTTCTTCTGATGCTTCCATAGACCCATGTTTTGATTCTGCCTTGACCATCTTCTGATGTCTTGCCAGACCATGTTTTGATGTTGCATGCTGAACCTTCTGAGACAAAACTTCTGAGCGCTGATTTGTGCATACTCTTTATATATATTTCCTGAAATGGAAATTGCAATGTATTAGAGTACCACATTATCTCACACAAAATTCATATCCTTGTTATCATCAAAACTAAGAATATTGATCAGAACAAATCTTGTTCTAACAATCTCCCCCTTTTTGATGATGACAAAAACATATATAAATGATATGAATTTGCTATCAGAAAGAGCAGACGGCTAAAGACAAATTACACAGCTATAGCATAAGCATGTGAATATGTCTCCCCCTGAGATTAACAATCTCCCCCTGAGATGAAAAATCTCCCCCTGAAATAAATACTCGAAGAACTTTAATAATAAAAGACTTCCCTGATTATTTCGGTAGAGACGATCACATAAGCTTCTTGCTTCTGATAATTCATAGCTTCTGACTTCTGCTTCCATTGGACAGCTTCAGAAATTGAATTTCTCTAGATCCCTAGAACACTCACAGCTTCTGATTCCTGCTTCCATTTAGGACAGCTTCATAACTTGAATTTCTTTGATCTTCAGAACATTCACAGCTTCTGATTCCTGCTTCCATTTAGGACAGCTTCAGAACTTGAATTTCTTTGATCTTCAGAACATTCACAGCTTCTGATTCATGCTTCCATTTAGGACAGCTTCAGAACTTGAATTTCTTTGATCTTCAGAACATTCACCGCTTCTGATTCCTGCTTCCCTCGGATAGCTTCAGAGCTTTGAATTTCTTCTTACATCACTTCATGCTAGATTGTATCAGAACATTGTTGAATGTACCAGAGCATCATCAGAGCATCTCTACATCCTGAAATGTTACAGAACAAAACTTAAACGACAAAAGTCCGCATGAATGAGTTAGAACATAAAATGTGTATCAGAACACAAAATATGTATCAGAGCCATATAAGCCATATAGAATATATCAGATCCAATAGACAATGTATCCGAGCAAATAGACAGTGATTTGGATCATATTCTATTATCAGAATTTCTGATCATTCTTCCTTCTTTCTTCTGATTCTGAAGCTTCCTAGCACTCAGCTTGCTTCAAGAATCCAAGAACTTGATTCATCTTGTTGCTTCTTATGTTGATCTTGAATCTTCGATTCCTGCAACAACACAACTTAAAAAAACATATGAAGCTTGCAGCTTCTGTTAGTAAATGTGGAGCCTTTTTACTCGGTAACTGATAATATTAATCAGATCATTTATCATATATTTTCTCCCCCTTTTTGTCATAACATCAAAAAGCATGAAAAGATTCAGATGAAAAGCAAGAGACAAAAGGAAAGAAACATAAATAACTTTTCATTGATTTCAACAAGAGTTATGCAGAATAAGCTTTTCATTGATTAACCAAGTAGGATTACAAAAGAGGAATGCAGGAAAACAGATGCAACAAGAAAAGAAAACTACAAAGACTTAAAGCCTAAGACTCTATCCTACGCAAAGACTGCGCAAACAACTCAAGAACCCTCTGGTCTTCAGTTTGTTCAGCCATGGAAGCTTAAAAACTCTTCATGCCTGTCCAGACTAGAACCTCCACTGTAAGAGAGATCCAAGAGACCAAAGAGGAAGTGAGGGACAGTTCATAGACAGGGAGCTAATGTTGCAAACGGGCTCCAGTGACTCAAGAAGGTCTTCTTCCTTTGGATAAATGTTGATAACAGCATTGAAGAAGAGATCTGTCTTGACAGAGACTTGGAGAGCCATCCCAAGATATGCTTCACATCCTGTAACTGATTAACCCTTCCATCCGTTCTCATTGAGTTGAAAGGATTCATGATGAACGCTAGGTTGAAGAAGAATGAACTAGGGTTTATGCCAAAGAAAGACTTTGTTGGACAAGAGAGAAAAAGAAAGAGAAAGAGAGCCAAGACTTATTGAAAAAATGCAACGAAATGAAGGAATAAATAGAGGGAAAAAGAAGAGGGAAACGTTCGAGGAATATAAAAAAGAAAAGAAGGACAATAAAAGAAATGATGAATGGCATTTAATGTTATTTGACGTGAGGAGAGATAATAATGACAAAAAACGAGATTTGCACAGTTACCTAAGTAGACGTCCCCTCAACTGCACGCACGCTTGTCTAGGAATAGTGAACACGTGTTTACCATCTGGATAGCCAGTTACAGCTGTTTTGCTTTTAAAGAGATTCTGAATCAACTTAGACAATGAAACGTTAGTAATAACTGAATCACAATTTCTAATTGATTTCAATCAGAACTTCTTATAAACAAAAATCCAATTTCATTTCAGAAGATACTCATACATAAGATCTTCTCATCTTCTCATTCTGGGCATAAATCCATACTGATATTCTTCAGAATGAACTTAAACCTATCTTCAGCAAGGGGTTTTGTAAAGATATCAGCCCATTGATGGTCTGTATCCACAAAGTTTAAAGATATAACACCCTTCTGAACATAGTCCCTTATGAAATAATGTTTAATCTCAATATGTTTAGCTTTTGAATGTAAAATAGGATTCTTAGATAAACATATAGCAGAAGTATTATCACAGAAAATAGGAATGTTACTCTCATATATCTGATAATCTTCCAGCTGACTTCTCATCCAGAGCATTTGTGTGCTACAACCAGCAGCAGCAACATATTCTGCTTCTGTTGTTGAGAGGGCAATAGTAGCTTGCTTCTTGCTGTACCATGAGATTAGATGACTTCCAAGAAATTGACAACTTCCAGAAATGCTCTTTCTTTCTATTCTATCTCCAGCATAGTCAGCATCACAGAATCCTACTAAGTTGTAATCTTTAGATTTTCTGTAAGCTAAACCAACATTAGTAGTACCTTTCAGATACCTTAGAATTCTCTTAACCGCAGTTAAATGAGATTCTCTTGGATCTGATTGGAATCGAGCACACAAACAAACACTAAAGAGAATGTCAGGTCTAGAAGCAGTTAGATATAGAAGAGATCCAATCATACCTCTGTACAACTTCTGATCTACCTTCTTACTTACCTCATCCTTACCCAGTACACATGTTGGATGCATAGGAGTTTTGGCTTCTTTGCTTTCAGAAAGATTAAACTTCTTCAGAAGTTCTTTCACATACTTCGTTTGATGAACATAGGTTCTCTCGGAAGTTTGGTTGATTTGAATCCCAAGGAAGTACTTGAGTTCTCCCATCATGCTCATTTCAAATTCAGCCTGCATAGTGTAACACCCCAAATCTACCCCACAATTATTAAGAGAAATCAGAGTATAAAACATCGGCGCAAGTAACAAATTTGAGGCATCACATATTCGACTTAAACAAAACTACAATTCATGCTCAAAGTACATGGATACATAACACTTATATCGGAGGAAACTCATAATTCATTGAACATCTAAATCCAAACAAATTCATCATATTGCAGCGGAATCCAAATAACAACACAATATCCAAATCTTGTATTCTTGTGAACATGGCACAATAGGCCTAAAACATGCCCACACAACATAACATCAAAGTTCAAGAAAAGATAAACAACATAAAACAAGACACAAGCAAGTATCGCAACATCCCCCCCGAGTGCTACATATCAGAGCATTGACACACCGACTCGAGCTATAAGGTACACGGCTACTCCACGTCGTTACCTGCACGTTACCAACGGAGGGTAACATTCAAACATAAGGGGTGAGATATCATTCATTATAAAGAAACGTATGATAACATTCCAAGCAAGAGAAAAGATCATACATTGGTCACCACCTCTCACCACAATACTCAATACAACAATTTCACATCACATAATCAAATAAGAAATGACAACAATGTCATCAATTCAACTATGGCAATAAATACAATTCGCAAGTGAAATTCCATACAATCACAACAAATATCTCATCATCAAGTCACCACATCAAAACCAAGTAAGACTCGAATGCAACTCACATGTGACTCGACTTATGCAAATGCATGTGGTACCATTTGGAGTAAAACTCCCACGTCTCAAGATTTGCCATTGGGCACACCGTCGCTAATTGCCATTAAGGCCACCGTCACTTTTTACCATTAAGGCCACCGTCTCTTTATGCAATGAATGTGACTCACTAGACGCAACATCCATACAAACACGACATTCACAAATACATCACAAATACCGACTAAGCATCATTACTTTTGTAGTAATTCACCACTTCCCAATCACGTCGCTACGTTGCATCATCATACAACAACACATCACTTCACCACACAAATTATAACATCAACAAATAAATTCAAAGAAGGATTCAAAAAGGTTTACAAGCATTCTTAGATCATATTCATCAGAAAGGTTTCAATTATAGCTTCGCATAGGTTCAAACGACACTTAAAAAGGAGTTACGGTTCAAAAGTTACGTCATTTCAAAGTTTGGAAAAATTCTGCAAAACAGGGTTCGCGGCGCCAACAGGGTTCGCGGCGCGAACTGAGCGAATCCAAAAATCCCCAACTTTCTGCCAAGCAGTTCGCGGCGCCAACAAGGGGTCGCGGCGCGAACTGAGCAGATCCAATTTTTCCCAAGTTTCTGCCAAGAGGTTCGCGGCGCGCACAGGGGTTCGCGGCGCGAACTGGCGATTTCAGAAACCCCCAAAACACAGAAACAGCATACGAAAACCCCTCCCAAAACCCCCAAACTCAACCCAATCAAGTTGGAAACATCAAACATCACGAACAACCACAGAATGCATGATATAAACACGAATACAATACATATTATGGGTCTTATAACATCATAACATCTTCAATCATGCTTAGATTCATAATCTCATAGAAGTTAATCATAAACCCTAACAATCTCTATTCAACTTCTACACAATCATGGATAACAACATACAATCAAAACCCCACCCAAAACATCATCATACATCCCTTTAGCATGAAAGAATCCCACCCTTACCTTAGGTTTTGGATTGAAGCCAACTCTATCTTCAACCTTGAGATTCTCCTCTTCTCTCCTCTATTCTCTCTTCTTTCACCACTTTGTCAAAATGAGCTTCTAAGTCTAAAACCCCTAAAAACCCTTGTTTTGTTAAACCCTTACTATCTTAAATTACTAATGGGCTCTAATTAACACCCCTCACTTACTAATACCAACTTAGGCCCAATAATCAACAACACTCACTATCTTATATTATATACTAATAATTCCCAAATAAAACAACATAAAATCAATTAAGCATATAATTAACACATAGATCAAAATTAATTCACATAAATCACTTAAATAAGGAATTAAAGAAAAACGGTCGTTACAACTCTCCCCCACTTAGAATATTTTCGTCCTCGAAAATTACCTCAATCGAATAACTCAGGATACGACTCGCGCATCTTGCTCTCCAGTTCCCACGTCATACTTTCACCGGTAGTTCCCGACCAAACCACCTTTACCAAAGCAATCTCTTTTCCTCTAAGCGCCTTCGTCTCTCGATCCTCAATTCTTATCGGCATAGTCTCCACCGTGAGATTATCCCGCACTTGTACATCATCCATATGAATTACATGCGAAGGATCAGGAATGTACTTCCGAAGTTGCGACACGTGAAACACATCATGCAAATTCGAAAGATTAGGCGGTAAAGCCACCCTATACGCCACATTACCAACCCTCTCTGAAATCTGATACGGTCCAATAAAACGAGGAGTGAGCTTCTTCGACTTCAAAGCTCGTCCTACACCGGTAACCGGCGTAACTCTCAAGAATACGTGATCACCAGCTTGGAATTCTAAATCTTTCCTCCTCTTGTCATGATAACTCTTCTGCCTACTTTGCGAAGTCTTCATCTTCTCACGGATCAACTTAACCTTCTCGGTAGTTTCTCGAACAATTTCAGGTCCAAGTACTACACTCTCACCCGTTTCATGGCAACACAACGGAGTCCTACATCTCCGACCATACAACGCTTCAAACGGTGCCATACCGATACTCGAATGGTAACTATTGTTGTATGTGAACTCTATCAATGGAAGATAAGTATCCCACGTACCTCCCTGCTCAAGAACACAAGATCTCAACAAGTCCTCCAAAGATTGAATCGTTCTCTCCGTTTGACCATCGGTCTGAGGATGATACGCCAAACTCAACCTCAACTTAGAACCCAACGCCTCTTGCAAACTCTTCCAGAAATCTGAAGTGAACCTCGGATCTCTATCCGAAACAATACACAAAGGAACACCATGCAACTTCACAATCACACGGACATAAATTTCTGCCAACTTTGAAACCGGATAAGTGATGTTAATAGGTATGAAATGAGCCGACTTCGTAAGCCTATCAACAATCACCCAAATCGAATCATATCCTCTCATGGTATTCGGCAAACTTGTCACAAAATCCATGGAAATACTATCCCATTTCCATTCCGGGACTTCCAACGGTTGCATTAAACCAGCAGGCTTCTGATGTTCAACCTTCGACTTCTGACAAGTTAAACATGCATACACAAACTGAGCTATGTCACGCTTCATTCCAGGCCACCAAAACAAACTCTTCAAATCTTGGTACATCTTCGTAGCTCCGGGATGAATACTCAGATTACTCTTATGACCTTCCTCAAGAATAGATCTTTTCAAATCCACATCATCAGGTATACAAATCCGATCATGAAACCTCAACACACCATGCGCATCCAACTTGAAATCACCATTCTTAGCTTGATCGACTCCAATCATCGAATCAACCAATTTCATATCCAACTTCTGGGCTCCCTTGATACTATCCAGAAAATCATTGTTAATCTTCAACATACCCAATCGAACACTCGTAGGGGTCACTTCACATACCAAACTCATATCTCTAAATTGCTCAATTAATTCCAACTCCTTAACCATCATTGTCGACATATGCAAAGTCTTGCGACTCAAGGCATCGGCAACAACATTAGCTTTTCCTGGATGATAATTTAAACTGAAATCATAATCTTTCAACAGCTCTAACCACCTTCGTTGTCTCATATTCAATTCCTTCTGATCAAACAAATACTTTAAGCTCTTATGGTCGCTAAAGACTTCAAATCTAGAACCATATAGATAATGCCTCCAAATCTTCAACACGAACACTACAGCAGCAAGTTCCAAATCATGCGTAGGATAGTTCTTCTCATGAACTCTCAACTGTCTTGATGCATAAGCAACAACTTTACCATTTTGCATGAGCACACCTCCTAAACCCATCTTAGAAGCATCACAATAAACCACAAACGATCCTTCCGGATTAGGCAATATCAAAATCGGTGCCGACGTCAACCTTTTCTTCAACTCGGTAAAACTATCTTCACAAGAAACGTCCCACACGAAAGCCTTACCCTTACAAGTCAACTTAGTCAACGGAAGGGCTAACTTAGAGAAACCTTCAATGAACCTTCTATAATAACCGGCTAGTCCCAAAAAGCTTCGAATCTCGGTAGCCGACTTAGGAGTATCCCATCTCAACACGGCATCAACTTTAGACGGATCCACGGCAATGCCATCACCAGAAATGACATGCCCCAGAAAACTAACTTCCTTCAGCCAGAACTCACACTTGGATAACTTAGCATACAACTTCTTCTCTTTCAAGACTTACAATGTTAACTTCAAATGCTCAGCATGATCTGATTCTGATTTAGAGTAAATCAAAATATCATCAATGAACACCACCACAAAACGATCCAGATACTCATGAAAAATACGGTTCATGTACTCCATAAATACTCCAGGTGCATTAGTAACACCAAAGGGCATCACAGAATACTCATAATGTCCATAACGGGTTCTGAAAGCCGTCTTTTGCATATCCTCATCTTTCACTTTAATCTGATGGTAACCCGACCTCAAATCGATCTTGCTAAACACACGAGCACCAACCAATTGATCCATCAAGTCATCAATTCTTGGAAGTGGATACTTGTTCTTGATTGTCACCTTATTCAACTGACGATAATCAATACAAAGTCTCATACTTCCATCCTTCTTCTTAACCAATAACACTGGAGCTCCCCACGGCGACACACTAGGTCTCACAAACCTCTTCTCAAGCAATTCTTCCAACTGCTTCTTCAATTCTGACAATTCAGATGCAGACATCCTGTACGGTGCCATAGACACCAGTCTAGTGCCAGGTACCAATTCAATAGAGAACTCAACTTCTCTTTCAGGCGGTACATCAGGAATTTCATCAGGGAAAACTTCAGGAAAATCGCACACCACCGTCAGTTCCTCTATGATCGCTTGGTTCTCCACAGACATTGATGCAACCAAAGCAAACACTTGAACATCTTCTTTCATCAACAAACGAAACTGTCTGGTCGATAACAACTCTAGGCTTTCCTCTTCAGGAGAAGAAAACCTCACAGACTTATCATAGCAATTGATGTGAACACGGTTATGCTCTAACCAGTTCATCCCCAAGATCACATCCAAACCTCTCAACGGCAAGCACACAAAATCAACAAGAAAGTCTCTATCAAAAATTGACACGGGACACTTCAAGCACACAAGAGAGGTGGTCACCGAACCCTTAGCCGGAGTATCGACAACCATCTCTCCGTTCATAGCAGACAACACAAGACCCAATCGATTAACACAATCAGAAGATATAAAGCAATGAGAAGCACTGGTATCAATAATAGTAATTAAAGGAATGCTATTAATGAAACAAGTACCTCTGATGAGCGAATCCTCACTAGTGGTCTGAGTTCCTGACAAGGCAAACACCTTTCCACTAGATTGCTCCTTCTTTGGTTTCTGACACTTGCTTCCAATATGTCCTTCTTCACCACAGTTGAAACACACCATCTGCTTATGCTTGCAAGCAGGTGACGTATGTCCAGTCTCTCCACAACGGTAACACCTCATGGCACCAGCAATACACACAGTGCTCTTATGGCCAACCTTGCCACACTTGAAGCACGTAACACCAGCAGGTGCATCTCCCCCACTAGTTCTCTTGCCATCAATAACTTTCTGCTTACCCTTTCCACTCGGAACGTCATAAGGCTTACCACGACCTTGATAACCCTTTCCCCTCTTCTCACTTATCACACGATAATGCGCATTGTTGTCCTCTTCATAGATCCGACAACAATCAACCAAATCAGCAAAGATGCGAATCTTCTAGTAACTAATCGCCTTCTTAATCTCTGGACGCAACCCATTCTCAAACTTAATGCACTTGGAAAACTCACCATTCGGTTCATCATAGTATTGGTAAAACTTAGCCAATTCACCAAACTTAGCAGCATACTCCACCACCGATTTGTTCCCTTGACTTAGCTCAAGAAATTCAATTTCCTTCTTGCCACGGACATCTTCAGGAAAGTACTTCCTTAAGAACTCCATGCGAAACACAATCCAAGAGATATCTTCACCACTCGCTTCCAATTTCCTACGGGTCTCTAGCCACCAATCATCCGCCTCAACCGCTAGCATATGAGTCCCATACCGAACCTTCTGTTCAGGAGTGCAATCCATGACACGAAAAATCCTCTCAATCTCTTTAAGCCATGTCAAAGCGCCATCAGGATCATAAGTTCCCTTAAACACAGGAGGGTTCTCTCTTTGGAAGGTAGCCAAACTCCGAGAAGCATCACTCTCTCCACCATGCTGTTGGTTATCCAAAACTTGAGCCATTGCTTCCAAAGCAGCAACTATTGCAGCATCATTCCTTCCCGCCATCTCAACTCTTCACTACAACACAAAAGCAATCAGTACAAAACAACAATACAAGATTGTTAGACCACACTACGACACGACACATGGCCAGACAAGACTGGCCTGCTCTGATACCACTAATGTAACACCCCAAATCTACCCCATAATTATTAAGAGAAATCAGAGTATAAAACATCGGCGCAAGTAACAAATTTGAGGCATCACATATTCGACTTAAACAAAACTACAATTCATGCTCAAAGTACATGGATACATAACACTTATATCGGAGGAAACTCATAATTCATTGAACATCTAAATCCAAACAAATTCATCATATTGCAGCGGAATCCAAATAACAACACAATATCCAAATCTTGTATTCTTGTGAACATGGCACAATAGGCCTAAAACATGCCCACACAACATAACATCAAAGTTCAAGAAAAGATAAACAACATAAAACAAGACACAAGCAAGTATCGCAACATCCCCCCCGAGTGCTACATATCAGAGCATTGACACACCGACTCGAGCTATAAGGTACACGGCTACTCCACGTCGTTACCTGCACGTTACCAACGGAGGGTAACATTCAAACATAAGGGGTGAGATATCATTCATTATAAAGAAACGTATGATAACATTCCAAGCAAGAGAAAAGATCATACATTGGTCACCACCTCTCACCACAATACTCAATACAACAATTTCACATCACATAATCAAATAAGAAATGACAACAATGTCATCAATTCAACTATGGCAATAAATACAATTCGCAAGTGAAATTCCATACAATCACAACAAATATCTCATCATCAAGTCACCACATCAAAACCAAGTAAGACTCGAATGCAACTCACATGTGACTCGACTTATGCAAATGCATGTGGTACCATTTGGAGTAAAACTCCCACGTCTCAAGATTTGCCATTGGGCACACCGTCGCTAATTGCCATTAAGGCCACCGTCACTTTTTACCATTAAGGCCATCGTCTCTTTATGCAATGAATGTGACTCACTAGACGCAACATCCATACAAACACGACATTCACAAATACATCACAAATACCGACTAAGCATCATTACTTTTGTAGTAATTCACCACTTCCCAATCACGTCGCTACGTTGCATCATCATATAACAACACATCACTTCACCACACAAATCATAACATCAACAAATACATTCAAAGAAGGATTCAAAAAGGTTTACAAGCATTCTTAGATCACATTCATCAGAAAGGTTTCAATTATATCTTCGCATAGGTTCAAACGGCACTTAAAAAGGAGTTACGGTTCAAAAGTTACGTCATTTCAAAGTTTGGAAAAATTCTGCAAAACAGGGTTCGCGGCGCCAACAGGGTTCGCGGCGCGAACTGAGCGAATCCAAAAATCCCCAACTTTCTGCCAAGCAGTTCGCGGCGCCAACAAGGGGTCGCGGCGCGAACTGAGCAGATCCAATTTTTCCCAAGTTTCTGCCAAGAGGTTCGCGGCGCGCACAGGGGTTCGCGGCGCGAACTGGCGATTTCAGAAACCCCCAAAACACAGAAACAGCATACGAAAACCCCTCCCAAAACCCCCAAACTCAACCCAATCAAGTTGGAAACATCAAACATCACGAACAACCACAGAATGCATGATATAAACACGAATACAATACATATTATGGGTCTTATAACATCATAACATCTTCAATCATGCTTAGATTCATAATCTCATAGAAGTTAATCATAAACCCTAACAATCTCTATTCAACTTCTACACAATCATGGATAACAACATACAATCAAAACCCCACCCAAAACATCATCATACATCCCTTTAGCATGAAAGAATCCCACCCTTACCTTAGGTTTTGGATTGAAGCCAACTCTATCTTCAACCTTGAGATTCTCCTCTTCTCTCCTCTATTCTCTCTTCTTTCACCACTTTGTCAAAATGAGCTTCTAAGTCTAAAACCCCTAAAAACCCTTGTTTTGTTAAACCCTTACTATCTTAAATTACTAATGGGCTCTAATTAACACCCCTCACTTACTAATACCAACTTAGGCCCAATAATCAACAACACTCACTATCTTATATTATATACTAATAATTCTCAAATAAAACAACATAAAATCAATTAAGCATATAATTAACACATAGATCAAAATTAATTCACATAAATCACTTAAATAAGGAATTAAAGAAAAACGGTCGTTACAACTCTCCCCCACTTAGAATATTTTCGTCCTCGAAAATTACCTCAATCGAATAACTCAGGATACGACTCGCGCATCTTGCTCTCCAGTTCCCACGTCATACTTTCACCGGTAGTTCCCGACCAAACCACCTTTACCAAAGCAATCTCTTTTCCTCTAAGCGCCTTCGTCTCTCGATCCTCAATTCTTATCGGCATAGTCTCCACCGTGAGATTATCCCGCACTTGTACATCATCCATATGAATTACATGCGAAGGATCAGGAATGTACTTCCGAAGTTGCGACACGTGAAACACATCATGCAAATTCGAAAGATTAGGCGGTAAAGCCACCCTATACGCCACATTACCAACCCTCTCTGAAATCTGATACGGTCCAATAAAACGAGGAGTGAGCTTCTTCGACTTCAAAGCTCGTCCTACACCGGTAACCGGCGTAACTCTCAAGAATACGTGATCACCAGCTTGGAATTCTAAATCTTTCCTCCTCTTGTCATGATAACTCTTCTGCCTACTTTGCGAAGTCTTCATCTTCTCACGGATCAACTTAACCTTCTCGGTAGTTTCTCGAACAATTTCAGGTCCAAGTACTACACTCTCACCCGTTTCATGGCAACACAACGGAGTCCTACATCTCCGACCATACAACGCTTCAAACGGTGCCATACCGATACTCGAATGGTAACTATTGTTGTATGTGAACTCTATCAATGGAAGATAAGTATCCCACATACCTCCCTGCTCAAGAACACAAGATCTCAACAAGTCCTCCAAAGATTGAATCGTTCTCTCCGTTTGACCATCGGTCTGAGGATGATACGCCGAACTCAACCTCAACTTAGAACCCAACGCCTCTTGCAAACTCTTCCAGAAATCTGAAGTGAACCTCGGATCTCTATCCGAAACAATACACAAAGGAACACCATGCAACTTCACAATCACACGGACATAAATTTCTGCCAACTTTGAAACCGGATAAGTGATGTTAATAGGTATGAAATGAGCCGACTTCGTAAGCCTATCAACAATCACCCAAATCGAATCATATCCTCTCATGGTATTCGGCAAACTTGTCACAAAATCCATGGAAATACTATCCCATTTCCATTCCGGGACTTCCAACGGTTGCATTAAACCAGCAGGCTTCTGATGTTCAACCTTCGACTTCTAACAAGTTAAACATGCATACACAAACTGAGCTATGTCACGCTTCATTCCAGGCCACCAAAACAAACTCTTCAAATCTTGGTACATCTTCGTAGCTCCGGGATGAATACTCAGATTACTCTTATGACCTTCCTCAAGAATAGATCTTTTCAAATCCACATCATCAGGTATACAAATCCGATCATGAAACCTCAACACACCATGCGCATCCAACTTGAAATCACCATTCTTAGCTTGATCGACTCCAATCATCGAATCAACCAATTTCATATCCAACTTCTGGGCTCCCTTGATACTATCCAGAAAATCATTGTTAATCTTCAACATACCCAATCGAACACTCGTAGGGGTCACTTCACATACCAAACTCATATCTCTAAATTGCTCAATTAATTCCAACTCCTTAACCATCATTGTCGACATATGCAAAGTCTTGCGACTCAAGGCATCGGCAACAACATTAGCTTTTCCTGGATGATAATTTAAACTGAAATCATAATCTTTCAACAGCTCTAACCACCTTCGTTGTCTCATATTCAATTCCTTCTGATCAAACAAATACTTTAAGCTCTTATGGTCGCTAAAGACTTCAAATCTAGAACCATATAGATAATGCCTCCAAATCTTCAACACGAACACTACAGCAGCAAGTTCCAAATCATGCGTAGGATAGTTCTTCTCATGAACTCTCAACTGTCTTGATGCATAAGCAACAACTTTACCATTTTGCATGAGCACACCTCCTAAACCCATCTTAGAAGCATCACAATAAACCACAAACGATCCTTCCGGATTAGGCAATATCAAAATCGGTGCCGACGTCAACCTTTTCTTCAACTCGGTAAAACTATCTTCACAAGAAACGTCCCACACGAAAGCCTTACCCTTACAAGTCAACTTAGTCAACGAAAGGGCTAACTTAGAGAAACCTTCAATGAACCTTCTATAATAACCGGCTAGTCCCAAAAAGCTTCGAATCTCGGTAGCCGACTTAGGAGTATCCCATCTCAACACGGCATCAACTTTAGACGGATCCACGGCAATGCCATCACCAGAAATGACATGCCCCAGAAAACTAACTTCCTTCAGCCAGAACTCACACTTGGATAACTTAGCATACAACTTCTTCTCTTTCAAGACTTACAATGTTAACTTCAAATGCTCAGCATGATCTGATTCTGATTTAGAGTAAATCAAAATATCATCAATGAACACCACCACAAAACGATCCAGATACTCATGAAAAATACGGTTCATGTACTCCATAAATACTCCAGGTGCATTAGTAACACCAAAGGGCATCACAGAATACTCATAATGTCCATAACGGGTTCTGAAAGCCGTCTTTTGCATATCCTCATCTTTCACTTTAATATGATGGTAACCCGACCTCAAATCGATCTTGCTAAACACACGAGCACCAACCAATTGATCCATCAAGTCATCAATTCTTGGAAGTGGATACTTGTTCTTGATTGTCACCTTATTCAACTGACGATAATCAATACAAAGTCTCATACTTCCATCCTTCTTCTTAACCAATAACACTGGAGCTCCCCACGGCGACACACTAGGTCTCACAAACCTCTTCTCAAGCAATTCTTCCAACTGCTTCTTCAATTCTGACAATTCAGATGCAGACATCCTGTACGGTGCCATAGACACCAGTCTAGTGCCAGGTACCAATTCAATAGAGAACTCAACTTCTCTCTCAGGCGGTACATCAGGAATTTCATCAGGGAAAACTTCAGGAAAATCGCACACCACCTTCAGTTCCTCTATGATCGCTTGGTTCTCCACAGACATTGATGCAACCAAAGCAAACACTTGAACATCTTCTTTCATCAACAAACGAAACTGTCTGGTCGATAACAACTCTAGGCTTTCCTCTTCAGGAGAAGAAAACCTCACAGACTTATCATAGCAATTGATGTGAACACGGTTATGCTCTAACCAGTTCATCCCCAAGATCACATCCAAACCTCTCAACGGCAAGCACACAAAATCAACAAGAAAGTCTCTATCAAAAATCGACACGGGACACTTCAAGCACACAAGAGAGGTGGTCACCGAACCCTTAGCCGGAGTATCGACAACCATCTCTCCGTTCATAGCAGACAACACAAGACCCAATCGATTAACACAATCAGAAGATATAAAGCAATGAGAAGCACTGGTATCAATAATAGTAATTAAAGGAATGCTATTAATGAAACAAGTACCTCTGATGAGCGAATCCTCACTAGTGGTCTGAGTTCCTGACAAGGCAAACACCTTTCCACTAGATTGCTCCTTCTTTGGTTTCTGACACTTGCTTCCAATATGTCCTTCTTCACCACAGTTGAAACACACCATCTGCTTATGCTTGCAAGCAGGTGACGTATGTCCAGTCTCTCCACAACGGTAACACCTCATGGCACCAGCAATACACACAGTGCTCTTATGGCCAACCTTGCCACACTTGAAGCACGTAACACCAGCAGGTGCATCTCCCCCACTAGTTCTCTTGCCATCAGTAACTTTCTGCTTACCCTTTCCACTCGGAACGTCATAAGGCTTACCACGACCTTGATAACCCTTTCCCCTCTTCTCACTTATCACACGATAATGCGCATTGTTGTCCTCTTCATAGATCCGACAACAATCAACCAAATCAGCAAAGATGCGAATCTTCTGGTAACTAATCGCCTTCTTAATCTCTGGACGCAACCCATTCTCAAACTTAATGCACTTGGAAAACTCACCATTCGGTCCATCATAGTATTGGTAAAACTTAGCCAATTCACCAAACTTAGCAGCATACTCCACCACCGATTTGTTCCCTTGACTTAGCTCAAGAAATTCAATTTCCTTCTTGCCACGGACATCTTCAGGAAAGTACTTCCTTAAGAACTCCATGCGAAACACAATCCAAGAGATATCTTCACCACTCGCTTCCAATTTCCTACGGGTCTCTAGCCACCAATCATCCGCCTCAACCGCTAGCATATGAGTCCCATACCGAACCTTCTGTTCAGGAGTGCAATCCATGACACGAAAAATCCTCTCAATCTCTTTAAGCCATGTCAAAGCGCCATCAGGATCATAAGTTCCCTTAAACACAGGAGGGTTCTCTCTTTGGAAGGTAGCCAAACTCCGAGAAGCATCACTCTCTCCACCATGCTGTTGGTTATCCAAAACTTGAGCCATTACTTCCAAAGCAGCAGCTATTGCAGCATCATTCCTTCCCGCCATCTCAACTCTTCACTACAACACAAAAGCAATCAGTACAAAACAACAATACAAGATTGTTAGACCACACTACGACACGACACATGGCCAGACAAGACCGACCTGCTCTGATACCACTAATGTAACACCCCAAATCTACCCCACAATTATTAAGAGAAATCAGAGTATAAAACATCGGCGCAAGTAACAAATTTGAGGCATCACATATTCGACTTAAACAAAACTACAATTCATGCTCAAAGTACATGGATACATAACACTTATATCGGAGGAAACTCATAATTCATTGAACATATAAATCCAAACAAATTCATCATATTGCAGCGGAATCCAAATAACAACACAATATCCAAATCTTGTATTCTTGTGAACATGGCACAATAGCCCTAAAACATGCCCACACAACATAACATCAAAGTTCAAGAAAAGATAAACAACATAAAACAAGACACAAGCAAGTATCGCAACATCCCCCCCGAGTGCTACATATCAGAGCATTGACACACCGACTCGAGCTATAAGGTACACGGCTACTCCACGTCGTTACCTGCACGTTACCAACGGAGGGTAACATTCAAACATAAGGGGTGAGATATCATTCATTATAAAGAAACGTATGATAACATTCCAAGCAAGAGAAAAGATCATACATTGGTCACCACCTCTCACCACAATACTCAATACAACAATTTCACATCACATAATCAAATAAGAAATGACAACAATGTCATCAATTCAACTATGGCAATAAATACAATTTGCAAGTGAAATTCCATACAATCACAACAAATATCTCATCATCAAGTCACCACATCAAAACCAAGTAAGACTCGAATGCAACTCACATGTGACTCGACTTATGCAAATGCATGTGGTACCATTTGGAGTAAAACTCCCACGTCTCAAGATTTTCCATTGGGCACACCGTCGCTAATTGCCATTAAGGCCACCGTCACTTTTTACCATTAAGGCCACCGTCTCTTTATGCAATGAATGTGACTCACTAGACGCAACATCCATACAAACACGACATTCACAAATACATCACAAATACCGACTAAGCATCATTACTTTTGTAGTAATTCACCACTTCCCAATCACGTCGCTACGTTGCATCATCATACAACAACACATCACTTCACCACACAAATCATAACATCAACAAATACATTCAAAGAAGGATTCAAAAAGGTTTACAAGCATTCTTAGATCACATTCATCAGAAAGGTTTCAATTATAGCTTCGCATAGGTTCAAACGGCACTTAAAAAGGAGTTACGGTTCAAAAGTTACGTCATTTCAAAGTTTGGAAAAATTCTGCAAAACAGGGTTCGCGGCGCCAACAGGGTTCGCGGCGCGAACTGAGCGAATCCAAAAATCCCCAACTTTCTGCCAAGCAGTTCGCGGCGCCAACAAGGGGTCGCGGCGCGAACTGAGCAGATCCAATTTTTCCCAAGTTTCTGCCAAGAGGTTCGCGGCGCGCACAGGGGTTCGCGGCGCGAACTGGCGATTTCAGAAACCCCCAAAACACAGAAACAGCATACGAAAACCCCTCCCAAAACCCCCAAACTCAACCCAATCAAGTTGGAAACATCAAACATCACGAACAACCACAGAATGCATGATATAAACACGAATACAATACATATTATGGGTCTTATAACATCATAACATCTTCAATCATGCTTAGATTCATAATCTCATAGAAGTTAATCATAAACCCTAACAATCTCTATTCAACTTCTACACAATCATGGATAACAACATACAATCAAAACCCCACCCAAAACATCATCATACATCCCTTTAGCATGAAAGAATCCCACCCTTACCTTAGGTTTTGGATTGAAGCCAACTCTATCTTCAACCTTGAGATTCTCCTCTTCTCTCCTCTATTCTCTCTTCTTTCACCACTTTGTCAAAATGAGCTTCTAAGTCTAAAACCCCTAAAAACCCTTGTTTTGTTAAACCCTTACTATCTTAAATTACTAATGGGCTCTAATTAACACCCCTCACTTACTAATACCAACTTAGGCCCAATAATCAACAACACTCACTATCTTATATTATATACTAATAATTCCCAAATAAAACAACATAAAATCAATTAAGCATATAATTAACACATAGATCAAAATTAATTCACATAAATCACTTAAATAAGGAATTAAAGAAAAACGGTCGTTACACATAGACTCAGCAAACTCCTTTCCAAGTGTAGCATTAGATGTTCCAAAGATAATATCATCAACATATATTTGACAAATTAAAATATCCTTTTTAAATGTTTTACAAAAGAGAGTAGTGTCCACTTTTCCTCTAGTGAAACCATTTTCCAGAAGGAAAGAACTCAAACGTTCATACCAAGCTCTGGGAGCTTGTTTCAATCCGTATAATGATTTCTTTAATTTGAAAACATGATTGGAGACATGGAGTCTTCAAAACCAGGAGGTTGGTGAACATAAACCTCTTCATCTATATAACCATTTAAGAAGGCACTCTTGACATCCATCTGATAAAGAGTGATGTTGTGTTGAGTGGCAAAAGAAATTAATAGACGAATAGATTCTAACCTGGCCACTGGTGCAAAGGTTTCTGTATAATCAATCCCTTCTTGCTGACTATAACCCTGAGCAACCAGTCTGGCTTTGTTTCTTACCACTTCACCTTTCTCACTTAGCTTGTTTCTGAAAACCCACTTAGTACCGATGATGTTAAATCCTTTTGGTCTAGGAACCAAGTCCCATACATCATTCCTTGTAAACTAATTTAGTTCTTCTTGCATGGCAATTATCCAGTCTGGATCTTCTAGAGCTTGATCAACAGAGGTTGGCTCGATCAAAGAGACAAGACCTAATTGACATTCTGCATTGTTCTTAAGGAATGCCCTTGTTCTGATGGGATCATCTTTCTTTCCAAGGATCACATCTTCTGAATGAGCTGAGGCAAGTCTAGGTGATCTTATGACTGTTGGTTCTTCAGAAATCCTAAGATTCTCTAAAGATGCAGCAACTTGATCTTCTGATCCATTGCTTCTGAGACTGCCAGCTTCTGCAGCTTTGCTTCTTGGTTCTACTGCTTCTGATAGATCAATATCAAAATCTGCAAAATTCTCAAACTGCTTTGGTTTTTCAAGACCAAGCTTATCATCAAACCTGATATTGATTGATTCTTCTACAATCAATGTTTCAGTATTGTATACTCTGTAGCCTTTAGAGCGTTCAGAATATCAAAGAAGGAAACATTTTTGTGCTTTGGAATCAAACTTACCAAGATGATCTTTAGTATTCAGAATAAAACATACACATCCAAAAGGATGGAAATATGAAATGTTGGGCTTTCTGTTCTTCCACAATTCATAAGGAGTCTTATTTAGAATAGGTCTGATAGAGATTCTATTTTGAATATAGCATGCAGTGTTTATTGCTTCTGCCCAGAAATGCTTAGCCATATTGGTTTCATTGATCATAGTTCTGGCCATTTCTTGTAGAGTCATATTCTTTCGCTCTACAACTCCATTTTGCTGTGGAGTTCTAGGACAAGAGAAATCATGGGCAATACCATTTTCTTTGAAGAACTCCTCAAAGAATCTGTTCTCAAATTCACCACCATGATCACTTCTGACCTTTATGATTTTACACTCTTTCTCAGATTGAATCTGAGTGCAGAATTCAAAGAACACTGAATGAGACTCATTCTTGTGTTTCAAGAACTTTACCCATGTCCAGCGGCTATAATCATCAACGATGACTAATCCATATTTCTTCCCTCTGACAGATGCTGTTTTGACTGGGACAAACAGATCAATGCGCAAGAGTTCTAACGGCCTTGAGGTAGAAACAACATTCTTAGACTTGAATGCAGGTCTGGAGAACTTGCCCTTCTGACATGCTTCACAAAGAGCATCTGATTTGTATTTCAGATTTGGGAGTCCTCTGACCAGATTTAGTTTGTTAATCTGAGAAATCTTTCTCAAACTAGCATGACCTAATCTTCTGTGCCAGACCTATTGCTCCTCAGAAACAGACATAAGACAAGTCACCTTCTACTTCTCAAGATCAGAAAGATCAATCTTATAAATGTTGTTCTTCCTCTTGCCTGTAAATAGGATTGAGCCATCCTTCTGACTTACAACCTTGCAAGACTTTTGATTGAAGATTATATCATAACCATTGTCACTTAATTGACTTATGGACAATAAGTTATGCGTTAATCCTTCAACAAGAAGTACATTAGTTATGGAAGGAGAGTTACCAAGACTTATGGTTCCAGAGCCAATGATATCTGTAATAGGAATAATCTTTTCCTTAGGTACCCACATCCTCTTGGGTCCTTTCTTGTTAGTTCTCCTCAAGTTCTGATTGAACTTGGGTTTAGCAAAATATTTAGCAGGAGGAACAGTATGATACTTCTTATTCTGAGTTCCATGATATTTCTTAGGTTGTGTCACATGCTTCTTGGTGTGTGTTATGTGAAAACTTTGTGCATGTGATGTGTGCTTAATATCATGGGAGTGGCCAAATTTAAATTGGTTATACAGAGGCTTGTATGATATTTTCATATCATCCACAGATTCAAGCTTGTATGGGATTTCACCCTCATAACCAATGCCAACTCTCTTGTTCCCAGACACAGCATATATCATAGAAGCTAGCTGACTTCTGCCAATACTTCTAGATAAGAACTTCCTGAAACTTAAATCATATTCTTTCAGAATATGATTCAGACTGGGAGCGGATTTTTCTGAATCAGAAGGAGATCCAACATTATTGGATAATTTTAAAACTTTTTCTTTTAATTCAGAATTTTCCAACTCAAGCTTCTTAGTTTCAAATTCAAATTGCTTTTTCAGCTTTTTGTATTTGATACTAAGATGAGCTTTTAATTCAAGAAGCTCTGTTAGACTGGAAACTAACTCTTCTCTAGATAGTTCAGAAAATACCTCTTCAGAATCTGATTCTGATGTAGATTCTGATCCATCATCTTCTGTCGCCATCAGCGCAGAGTTTGCCTGCTCTCCTTCAGAGTCTGATCCTGATTCTGATTCAGAATCATCCCATGTTGCCATAAGACCTTTCTTCTTATGAAACTTCTTCTTGGGATTCTCCTTTTGAAGTTTTGGACACTCATTCTTGTAATGTCCAGGCTCATTGCACTCATAGCAGACAACCTTCTTCTTGTCAGATCTTCTGTCACCAGAAGATTCTCCACGTTCAAATCTCTTTGAACTTCTGAAGCCTCTGAACTTCCTTTGCTTGCTCTTCCAGAGTAGGTTCACCCTTCTGGAGATCATGGAAAGTTCATCTTCTTCTTCAGATTCTGATTCTTCAGGATCTTTTTCTCTTGCCTGAAAAGCGTTAGTGCATTTTTTAATATTAGATTTTAATGCAATAGACTTACCTTTCTTCTGAGGTTCATTAGCGTCAAGTTCAATCTCATGACTCCTCAGGGCACTGATCAGCTCTTCCAAAGAAACTTCATTCAGATTCTTCGCAATCTTGAATGCAGTCACCATTGGGCCCCATCTTCTGGGCAAACTTCTGATGATCTTCTTTACGTGATCAGCCTTCGTGTAGCCTTTGTCGAGAACTCTCAATCCAGCAGTCAGAGTTTGAAATCTTGAAAACATCTTTTCAATGTCTTCATCATCCTCCATCTTGAAGGCTTCATATTTCTGGATTAGAGCAAGAGCTTTAGTCTCCTTGACTTGAGCATTTCCCTCATGGGTCATTTTCAAAGACTCATATATATCATGGGCAGTTTCCCTGTTAGATATCTTCTCATATTCAGCATGAGAGATAGCATTCAGCAAAACAGTCCTGCATTTATGATGATTCTTGAAATCTTTCTTTTGATCATCAGTCATTTCACTTCTCGTGAGCCTTACACCAGTAGCTTTAACAGGATGTTTGTAACCATCCAGCAGAAGATCCCATAGATCAGCATCTAGACCAAGAAAGTAACTTTCCAGTTTATCTTTCCAGTATTCAAAGTTTTCACCATCAAATACTGGTGGTCTAGTATAACCATTGTTACCATTGTATTTCTCAGCAGAGCCAGATGTAGATGCAGCTGGATTTGTTGGAATTTCACCAACCATCTTTTATTGAAGCGTTTTTCTCTTCCTGAATCTTTTCTAAACACGGTTAAGTGCTTGCACCTTAGAACCGGCGCTCTGATGCCAATTGAAGGATAGAAAAACACTTAGAAAGGGGGGTTTGAATAAGTGTAGTCTAAAAACTTGAATGATAAAAACAATATGCACAGTTATTTTTATCCTGGTTCGTTGTTAACTAAACTACTCCAGTCCACCCCCACGGAGTGATTTACCTCACCTGAGGATTTAATCCACTAATCGCAACAGATTACAATGGTTTTCCACTTAGTCCGCGACTAAGTCTTCTAGAGTATCCTGATCACAACCTGATCACTCCAGGAACAAATGCTTAGACACAAGCTAAGACTTTCTTAGAGTATCCTGACCACCACGTGATCACTCTAATTACAACTGCTTAGACACAAGCTAAGACTTCCTAGAGTATCCTGATCAACACTTGATCACTCTAGTTACTTACAAATTAATGTAATCAAATAAGAGTTTTACAATGCTTCTTAAAAGCTATAATCACAACAGTGATATTTCTCTTAACGTTTAAGCTTAATCTCACTAATATATTACAGCAGCAATGTAGTGAGCTTTGATGAAGATGAAGTTTCTGAGCTTTGAATTGAACAGCGTTTCAGCAAGTCTTTCAGAATAGTTTCGTTCAGAATTGGTTAACCTTGCTTCTCATCAGAACTTCATATTTATAGGCGTTTGAGAAGATGATCGTTGAGCGCATTTAATGCTTTGCGTATTCCGTACAGCTTTGCATTTAATGTTTCACGCTTTTGTCAACTACCTCGAGCCTTGTTCACGCTGTGTCTACTGACGTTGCCTTTAATAGCTTCCAACGTTCCTTTTGTCAGTCAGCGTAGCCTGCCACCTGTACTTTCTTCTGATCTGATGTTTGAATATAATATTTGAATATCATCAGAGTCAAACAGCTCGGTGCATAACATCTTCTTGTCTTCTGACCTTGAAGTGCTTCTGAGCGTGATACCATGAAAACTTCAGTGCTTCTGCTTCTGATCTCAAGTTCTTCTGATGCTTCCATAGACCCATGTTCTGATTCTGCCTTGACCATCTTCTGATGTCTTGCCAGACCATGTTCTGATGTTGCATGCTGAACCTTCTGAGACAAAGCTTCTGAGCGCTGATTTGTGCATACTCTTTATATATATTTCCTGAAATGGAAATTGCAATGTATTAGAGTACCACATTATCTCACACAAAATTCATATCCTTGTTATCATCAAAACTAAGAATATTGATCAGAATAAATCTTGTTCCAACAAAACGCTGTTCAAATTCAAAGCTCAGAAACTTCATCTTCATCAAAGCTCACTACATTGCTGTTGTAATATATTAGTGAGATTAAGCTTAAACGTTAAGAGAAATATCACTGTTGTGATTATAGCTTTTAAGAAGCATTGTAAAACTCTTATTTGATTACATTAATTTGTAAGTAACTAGAGTGATCAAGTGTTGATCAGGATACTCTAGGAAGTCTTAGCTTGTGTCTAAGCAGTTGTAATTAGAGTGATCACGTGGTGGTCAGGATACTCTAAGAAAGTCTTAGCTTGTGTCTAAGCATTTGTTCCTGGAGTGATCAGGTTGTGATCAGGATACTCTAGAAGACTTAGTCGTGGGCTAAGTGGAAAACCATTGTAATCTGTTGCGATTAGTGGATTAAATCCTCAGGTGAGGTAAATCACTCCGCGGGGGTGGACTGGAGTAGTTTAGTTAACAACGAACCAGGATAAAAATAACTGTGCAATTTATTTTTATCGTTCAAGTTTTTAAGACTACACTTATTCAAACCCCCCCTTTCTAAGTGTTTTTCTATCCTTCAATTGATATCAGAGCGCCGGTTCTAAGGTGCAAGCACTTAACCGTGTTTAGAAAAGATTCAGGAAGAGAAAAACGCTTCAGTAAAAGATGGCTGGTGTAGTTCATACAAATCCAACTGCATCTACATCTGGCTCTGCTGAGCAATACAACGGTAACAATGGTTATACTAGACCACCAGTATTTGATGGTGAAAACTTTGAATACTGGAAAGATAAACTGGAAAGGTACTTTCTTGGTCTAGATGCTGACCTATGGGATCTTCTGTTGGATGGTTACAAACATCCTATTAAAGCTACTGGTGTAAGGCTCACGAGAAGCGAAATGACTGATGATCAAAAGAAAGTTTTCAAAAATCATCACAAATGCAGGACTGTTTTGCTGAATGCTATCTCTCATGCTGAGTATGAGAAGATATCTAACAGGGAAACGGCCCGTGACATATATGTGTCCTTGAAAATGACTCATGAAGGAAATGCTCAAGTCAAGGAGACTAAAGCTCTTGCTCTAATCCAGAAATATGAATGTTAGAACAAGATTTGTTCTGATCAATATTCTTAGTTTTGATGATAACAAGGATACGAATTTTGTGTGAGATAATGTGGTACTCTAATACATTGCAATTTCCCTTTCAGGAAATATATAAAGAGTATGCACAAATCAGCGCTCAGAAGCTTTGTCTCAGAAGGTTCAGCATGCAACATCAGAAGATGGTCAAGGCAGAATCGGAACATGGGTCTATGGAAGCATCAGAAGAACTTGAGATCAGAAGCAGAAGCACTGAAGTTCTGATGGTATCACGCTCAGAAGCACTTCAAGGTCGGAATACAAGAAGATGCTTTGCACCAAGCTGTTTGACTCTGATGATTTTCAAACGTTGTATTCTCAAACATCAGATCAGAAGAAAGTACAAGTGGCAGGCTACGCTGACTGACAAAAGGAACGTTGGAAGCTATTAAAGGCAACGTCAGTAGACACAGCGTGAACAAGGCTTGAGGTAGTTGACAAAAGCGTGAAACATTAAATGCAATGCTGTACGGAATACGCAAAGCATTAAATGCACCCAACGGTCATCTTCTCAAACGCCTATAAATATGAAGTTCTGATGAGAAGCAAGGTTACCAATTCTGAACGAAATTATTCTGAAAGACTTGCTGAAACGCTGTTCAAACTCAAAGCTCAGAAACTTCATCTTCATCAAAGCTCACTACAGTGCTTTTGTAATATATTAGTGAGATTAAGCTTAAACGTTAAGAGAAATATCATTGTTGTGATTATAGCTTTTAAGAAGCATTGTAAAACTCTTAGAATTGATTACATTAATTTGTAAGTAACTAGAGTGATCAAGTGTTGATCAGGATACTCTAGGAAGTCTTAGCTTGTGTCTAAGCAGTTGTAATAAGAGTGATCACGTGGTGGTCAGGATACTCTAAGAAAGTCTTAGCTTGTGTCTAAGCATTTTTCCTAGAGTGATCAGGTTGTGATCAGGATACTCTAGAAGACTTAGTCATGGGCTAAGTGGAAAACCATTGTAATCTGTTACGATTAGTGGATTAAATCCTCAGGTGAGGTAAATCACTCCGCGGGGGTGGACTGGAGTAGTTTAGTTAACAACGAACCAGGATAAAAATAACTGTGCAATTTATTTTTATCGTTCAAGTTTTTAAGACTACACTTATTCAAACCCCCCTTTCTAAGTGTTTTTCTATCCTTCATTTGGCATCAGAGCGCCGGTTCTAAGGTGCAAGCACTTAACCGTGTTTAGAAAAGATTCAGGAAGAGAAAAACGCTTCAGTAAAAGATGGCTGGTGAAACTCAAACAAATCCAACTGCATCTACATCTGGCTCTGCTGAGCAATACAACGGTAACAATGGTTATACTAGACCACCAGTATTTGATGGTGAAAACTTTGAATACTGGAAAGATAAACTGGAAAGTTACTTTCTTGGTCTGGATGCTGATCTATGGGATCTTCTGTTGGATGGTTACAAACATCCTGTTAAAACTACTGGTGTAAGGCTCATGAGAAGCGAAATGACTGATGATCAAAAGAAAGATTTCAAAAATCATCACAAATGCAGGACTGTTTTGCTGAATGCTATCTCTCATGCTGAGTATGAGAAGATATCTAACAGGGAAACGGCCCATGACATATATGAGTCCTTGAAAATGACTCATGAAGGAAATGCTCAAGTCAAGGAGACTAAAGCTCTTGCTCTAATCCAGAAATATGAAGCCTTCAAGATGGAGGATGATGAAGATATTGAGAAGATGTTCTCAAGATTTCAAACTCTAACTGCTGGATTGAGAGTTCTGGATAAAGGCTACACCAAGGCTGATCATGTAAAGAAGATTATCAGAAGCTTACCCAGAAGATGGGGTCCAATGGTAACAGCATTCAAGATTGCGAAGAATCTGAATGAAGTTTCTTTGGAAGAGCTTATCAGTGCCTTGAGAAGCCATGAAATAAAGCTGGACGCAAACGAGCCTCAGAAGAAAGGTAAGTCTATTGCATTAAAATCTAATGTTAAAAAATGCACTAACGCTTTTCAGGCTAAAGAAGAAGATCTTGAAGAATCCGAATCTGAAGAAGAAGATGAACTGTCCATGATCTCCAGAAGGGTAAACCAACTCTGGAAGAGCAAGCAAAGGAAGTTCAGAGGCTTCAGAAGTTCAAAGAAATTTGAACGAGGAGAATCTTCTGGTGACAGAAGATCTGACAAGAAGAAGGCTGTCTGCTATGAGTGCAATGAGCCTGGACATTACAAGAATGAGTGTCCGAAACTTCAGAAAGAGAATCCCAAGAAGAAGTTTCATAAGAAGAAAGGTCTTATGGCAACATGGGATGATTCTGAATCAGAATCAGGATCAGACTCTGAAGGAGAGCAGGCAAACTTTGCGCTGATGGCGACAGAAGATGATGGATCAGAATCTACATCAGAATCAGATTCTGAAGAGGTATTTTCTGAACTATCTAGAGAAGAGTTAGTTTCCAGTCTAACAGAGCTTCTTGAATTAAAAGCTCATCTTAGTATCAAATACAAAAAGCTGAAAAAGCAATTTGAATTTGAAACTTAGAAGCTTGAGTTGGAAAATTCTGAATTAAAAGAAAAAGTTTTAAAATTATCCAATAATGTTGGATCTCCTTCTGATTCAGAAAAATCCACTCCCAGTCTGAATCATATTCTGAAAGAATATGATTTAAGTTTCAGGAAGTTCTTATCTAGAAGTATTGGCAGAAGTCAGCTAGCTTCTATGATATATGTTGTGTCTGGGAACAAGAGAGTTGGCATTGGTTATGAGGGTGAAATCCCATACAAGCTTGAATCTGTGGATGATATGAAAATATCATACAAGCCTCTGTATAACCAATTTAAATTTGGCCACTCCCATGATATTAAGCACACATCACATGCACAAAGTTTTCACATAACACACACCAAGAAGCATGTGACACAACCTAAGAAATATCATGGAACTCAGAATAAGAAGTATCATACTGTTCCTCCTGCTAAATATTTTGCTAAACCCAAGTTCAATCAGAACTTGAGGAGAACTAACAAGAAAGGACCCAAGAGGATGTGGGTACCTAAGGAAAAGATTATTCCTATTACAGATATCCTTGGCGGCAAAGAGGACAGAAAGCAAAATGTCATGGTACCTGGACTCTGGGTGCTCGCGACACATGACGGGAAGAAGGTCTACATTACAAGACCTGGTGCTTAAACCAGGTGGAGAAGTCAAGTTTGGAGGAGATCAGAAGGGCAAAATCATTGGCTCTGGAACCATAAGTCTTGGTAACTCTCCTTCCATAACTAATGTACTTCTTGTTGAAGGATTAACGCATAACTTATTGTCCATAAGTCAATTAAGTGACAATGGTTATGATAAAATCTTCAATCAAAAGTCTTGCAAGGCTGTAAGTCAGAAGGATGGCTCAATCCTATTTACAGGCAAGAGGAAGAACAACATTTATAAGATTGATCTTTCTGATCTTGAGAAGCAGAAGGTGACTTGTCTTATGTCTGTTTCTGAGGAGCAATAGGTCTGGCACAGAAGATTAGGTCATGCTAGTTTGAGAAAGATTTCTCAAATTAACAAACTAAATCTGGTCAGAGGACTCCCAAATCTGAAATTCAAATCAGATGCTCTTTGTGAAGCATGTCAGAAGGGCAAGTTCTCCAGACCTTCATTCAAGTCTAAGAATGTTGTTTCTACCTCAAGGCCATTAGAACTCTTGCACATTGATCTGTTTGGCCCAGTCAAAACAGCATCTGTCAGAGGGAAGAAATATGGATTAGTCATCGTTGATGAATATAGCCGCTGGACATGGGTAAAGTTCTTGAAACACAAGGATGAGTCTCATTCAGTGTTCTTTGAATTCTGCACTCAGATTCAATCTGAGAAAGAGTGTAAAATCATAAAGGTCAGAAGTGATCATGGTGGCGAATTTGAGAACAGATTCTTTGAGGAGTTCTTCAAAGAAAATGGTATTGCCCATGATTTCTCTTGCCCCAGAACTCCACAGCAAAATGGAGTTGTAGAGCGAAAGAATAGGACTCTACAAGAAATGGCCAGAACCATGATCAATGAAACCAATATGGCTAAGCATTTCTGGGCAGAAGCAATAAACACTGCGTGTTATATTCAGAATAGAATCTCTATCAGACCTATTCTAAATAGGACTCCTTATGAATTGTGGAAGAACAGAAAGCCCAACATTTCATATTTCCATCCTTTTGGATGTGTATGTTTTATCCTGAATACTAAAGATCATCTTGGTAAGTTTGATTCCAAAGCACAAAAATGTTTCCTTCTTGGATATTCTGAACGCTCTAAAGGCTACAGAGTATACAATACTGAAACATTGATTGTAGAAGAATCAATCAATATCAGGTTTGATAATAAGCTTGGTCTTGAAAAACCAAAGCAGTTTGAGAATTTTGCAGATTTTGATATTGATATATCAGAAGTTGAAGAATCAAGAAGCAAAGCTGCAGAAGCTGGCAGTCTCAGAAGCACTGAATCAGAAGATCAAGTTGTTGCATCTTTAGAGAATCTAAGGATTTATGAAGAACCAACAGTCAGAAGATCACCTAGACTTGCCTCAGCTCATTCAGAAGATGTGATCCTTGGAAAGAAAGATGATCCTATCAGAACAAGATCATTTCTAAAGAATGACAATCAGAAGCAGTGATCAGAATCAGAAGGCGTACACTCTATTCAAGAAAATTACAGCTGTCATCTATTATCTGATGGTGAACACGTGTCTGTACGGTTAGTACAAAGCGTGCAGTTGAAAAGACGCCGACCTAGGTAACTGTGTTAAATCATTTCATTTACCACGTTCTCTCACCTAACGTCACTTATCAATAAATGAAAATTGATTTCTCTTGATTCTGTAACTGTTCATTTTCTAATCTTATTGCATTTTTTTTAAAAATCCGTCTCTATATATTCTTTTCAAATCATCTCATATATCTTTTTCGCTCCGAGTCTCTCTTTCTTCTTGCATACTTTGTTTTGAAATCTTCTTAGTCGCTTCTAAAACCCTAACCGAAAACCCAGAATTTTGTTCTTCCTAGCTGTTCATTCTGTTTCAATGGCTGCTTCTTCATCCCAAAATGTTGGTTCATCTACTCTTCTCCATATTCAAGATGAAGTTAATCAGGAACTCACTCCAGTTGTTGCGTGCTCCATTCCTAAGGATAAATTAGAAGTTCTATGTGAACTCATGGTTGATTTTGATAACATTGAAGAAAACGAATTTCATCTCAAAGAAGATATAATTTTTCAAGGATGGACTTTGTTGTTTGCTGAATTCTGTGGACCAGTCTACCCAGATCTTGTCAAGGAATTCTGGGTACATGCAGTTGTCGCCCCTAAGTCAATCTTGTCCTTCGTCCATGGAAAGTTTGTGGTAGTGACTGAGAACATCCTAAGGATGATGTTTGATCTGAGAAACGCTGAAGGAGCTTTTGAAATCGATAAAAGGGTAAATTGGGAAGATGTTTTGTCTACTCTCTACCCAGACATAAATGAAACAAAGAATGTCAAGGATTTGAGAGATCTCTACAAAATCTGGACCAAGATTCTTCTTGGGTGTTTCTATCACAGGAAAGGGACACATGCTTCTGACTTCATAAACAATGAGCAAAAATACATTCTGTACTGCATTGCCACTAAGAAGAAGGTTGATGCTATCTACATTATCTTCAACCATATGTGGAAGGCTGTGAAGGAGTCCAGAAATGCCTTCAGAGAAAAAAGTTGTACCATCATTCCGTTTGGTAGAATTATCTCAAATCTTCTAGTTCATTCCAAGATTGTTGAGAACCTGGAATCTGAAGGTATTATCAAAGACCTTGCTGTCAAAACTGGGGCCTGTCTGAATGCCTTCACTTTAAAGAAGATGAAAGTGATTAAGGCCATCACTAAGACTCCCCAACCTCTTGCTGGAACAAGAATCAGAAGAGAACCAGTTCTAGCTGAATTTGAAACCTTCTTCAATAGTGAGGTACCAGAAGTCAGAACTAGGTATCTGAAGTCACAAAAAGAGGATAAAAGTCTTAAAGATCAAGAGAAAGGTGCTCCAATTATAGTAAATCGCAAGAAGGAAGAAAGAAGTGGTCCCAGAAGTGGTCCCAGAAGAAGTCATTGCAAAGGTTGTTAAGGCTGTCTCTGTTGATTTTGAGAAAAATAAGAAGGAAGCTGAGAAAAAGAAGAAGAAGTCAAATAACAATGTTGAGATTGTTGAAGTTGTTGAGAAGAAGAAAACCAGAAAAAGGAAGTTGATTCTTCAAGAATCTGATAAAGAAAATGTTGTTCAAGAGGCTGTGAATCAACAGGAAGTTCTGGCAAGCGTCAGAAGGAAAGAGATCTCTAATGGCAAAACAAAAATTGTTGAAGAGCCGAAGAGTAAGAAGCAGAAGAAGACTGAGGTTGTGGTCAAAGCCCTTCAGAAAGCATCCAAAGGTATATATGTATTTCTGAACCTGATTCTACTCCTGCTGGTATTTCAGAAGTTGCACCAATAGCGGTTGCCCCTATCCCTGAACCAGAAAAAGACACATCAGAATCACCTATAATTGTCCATGTTCTTACACCTCCCTCTTCTCCTGTAACCATTCCTGAATTTTTTTTTTGAATAACCAATTTTTTTAAAAAATTTTCAGAAATAACCAACTTTTCAAAAAAATTCCCCAAATGTCCATTTTTTGCTAAAAAATACACGTTGTCGCCAGGGGGGGTGGCGACAACACTGGGCTTTAAGAGAACTCGCCAGGCCCACTGGCGCCTATGTGCATTTTTTAGGTGTTGTCGCCACCCCCCCCTGGCGACAACACCCCCCCTTATTTTTTTTTTCTTTTTTTTTTTTGTAATTTTTTTTCTTTAACATTAATTTCTCTTAATTTTTTTCAGTATTTTTTTTTAATAAATACAATTTTTTAATAATTTTTTGTTAGTTTTTTTTTAGTTTTTTTTTAACAACAATTTTTCAATAATTTTTTTATATTGTTTTTTTTATCTATCTTGTTAAAATTATTTTTGGAATATAAATGTTAATTAACTTATTTATAATTTAGTGTCTGAACATGGTTAATAATATATATTTTATTGGTCAATGAAGTAGTGGAAGTAGTTAATGAATTATAAGTAAAATAATTAATTAATAACTTATATTTTTGTGGTTAATATAGTTGTGAAGTTGGTTAGTAAAACAATGTTATATTTATATTATAAAATAAATTTTAAGATTAAATATTTTTTTAAAAAAATAATATTATTTTAAAAAATATTAAATACATTAAAATATAAGTTGGACATTCGTTAAAATAATTATATATTAAGATACAATAACGATACATTGACGATAGAAATACATTAAAATTAAAGACATTTCAAAAAACATTAACGATACAAATACATTATAATTAAAAACATTACAAAATACATTCAAGATACAAATAAAAATCTTATTGCGCGCCACGTGGACCATGGTACGATCCACATTGAGGTTGCCGAATGGGTCGTGTAGACGGGTCACGAGTTGGTAATGCCCCCCTATTCCCGCGACCACGCCCCCTTCTATTTGGTACGTCTTGTGCCATAGTCGACGGTCCCTGAATGAAACCTGGGTCTTCAACATCTTGACCTATAGAATTCCCTCCATAGGATAGGCGGGTGCCCGCGGCGCTGTCGAAGCTGTGTCTAGGCGGGTTAAAATTTCTCCTAGTGGGTGCAGCCTGGAAGTTTTGGAAGTTGGTGGTGGATCCGGTTTGGTTAAAATACAATGGTTGTGGCGGTGTGTTGAAGTCAAATTGTTGGCTGGGGTACTGTGATGTGTGTTGGTCGAATGTGGTGTATTGCGGGTATTCTTCTTCTATGCCCATGTCGGGGGTCATTGGTGGTGATCTTGAAGAGCCCCCCGCATGGAATTCTTGGAAATGTGATCTAGAAGAGCTCCCTGCATGGAATTCTTGATTTTGTGGTTGAGTTTGGGATGAAAAAAACGGGTGGAGTTGTTGGGAATGTTGTTGGTAAAAAGGTGTTTGTGGTTGCATTGGTTGTTGGTGGTAACTTTGTTGTTGTTGTTGTTGGTGTTGTTGTGGGTAATGTTGTTGTTGGTAATTTGGTGGTGGTTGTTGTTGTTGTTGGTAATTTGGTGGCGGTGGTTGTTGTTGTTGTTGGTGGTAATTTGGTGGTGGTTGTTGTTGTCCTCCAAAATATGGAGGTTGTGCTCGCGGGTCAGCTAAATAGAAAGGGGCAGACACAATCATTTCAGGATTTGTGACGGACCTGTACCAGTTTACATACTCAACAGTTGGCTTCATTTCTCCCGGCGCCACAGGAAATTCTAGAACCGTTTTTGATCGACGAGCCCATATTTTACGCTGCTCTATGGCAAAGGACTTGTAATTTTGTACGTACCACTGTTCGCTAACCTTCGCAAGATGCCAACGTCCCAAACAGTCAGGCTCAGGTGGGTCAGGGATACCTTGATGCATGCCGAATTGGAGCTTCACACGGTCACTCGGGTGCATCTCCACAGTGGTGAACCGTATGATGGGTGATTTTGCTGTCCAAATAGCCACCTCGTCAAGGTCGGGTACGTGGTCCAATTTACAAGGTATCAACGTTGCTCAACGTATACGACAATTACTTTCCGGTGGTAGCAATGGAAGCATATTGGCCTGTGTACGAGGGGGAAACAGTTTGGCATAACGATTTAATGCGTCGGAATAAAAGCGGTCGACCAAACAGCAGGCGTATTAGAACCGAGATGGACGTAACTGAAAAAATGCAGAGGAAGTGTAGTATATGTCGTGAGGTAGGACATAATAGGACCAAATGTCCCAATCGTGGATCTAGTTCCACAACATAGTTATTAGTTTCGATGATGTTTGTAATTTACTCTTTCAATGAAATGAACTTTTTTTTTATAAATTTTATGGGTTACAACACAAAAAAAATTACTAAATAAAAAAAAGTTCATGGTACATATTGAAAGAAATTACCAAATATTACCATGGAAAAAATATTTGGAACCAATAAAATTTACAAAGATTTAAGAGAAAATAGTACCGAAAACATTAATATTGAAAGTAAAAAATTACCGAAAACATAATACCATGAAAAAAAAATTATTTAAAAAATCCATTTTGAAATAATAATTGAAAAGTATAACATAAAAAAAATTAAGAGAAAATAATGTTAAAGAAAAAAAATTACAAAAAAAAAAATAAAAAATAAAGGGGGGGTGTTGTCGCTAGGGGGGGTGGCGACAACACCTAAAAAATACACATGGGCGCCAGGCCCACTGGCGAATGCTCTACAGGCCCAGTGTTGTCGCCACCCCCCCTGGCGACAACGTGTATTTTTTAGCAAAAAATGGACATTTGGGGAATTATTTTGAAAAGTTGGTTATTTCTGAAATTTTTTTAAAAAAAATGGATATTCAAAAAAAAAATTCACCATTCCTTCTCCTCCACCCACCATCAATCCTGTTCTGGATATACCACCCCTTCAAACTCTCTTTCCACCTCACACAAATATCTCCATCTCTCAACCTCCTTCCCATGCCAACTTTGAACCCATTCCTTCTACCTCTCAAAACAACCATAGTGGTTCTGATCTTCCAACATCTGCATCACTTGAACAGCTATTCCGTGATTGCAACTACACTCCCAAGCCTCGTCCTGAAGCTGAAATAGTAGTGTTAGATTCTGATACTGAAGCAGAATCTTCTTATAGATTGGATAGAGAACCTCAACCCTATTTCATCCCCAATCATGCCTTTTCAAAAACCAAAATAAAATCCCGCCTTGTCTACCCTATTGGTATAATTTTTGAAAAAGTAAAGAGGAATCTCAGAAGTATCTTTGACACCCTCAGAATTGCTGAAAGTTCTGGCCTGAATGACGTCGCTATGAGGAAGTTTTGGAGGATCTTACGCAGAGAATCAGATGCTCTATTTATAGAACTTCAGGAAGCCTGTGTAGAAGCTGCTCCATGGCCTCGTGGAATTCTGAGAAGCTATGAAGACTTCTGGTTTGCCCGTCTCAGAGGAAGACATACCTTGGAAGAGAAGCCCTTTGTGGATGAATTAGAAGTAGCAAGATTGGCTGCTGCAATGGAAGCTAACCCTTGCAGGGAAATTGTGGTATGGATACCTCAATATCCAGTTCTGCTCGGGGATTTCAAGACCCTCTTTAACTTTCTGAGGGAAAACCCTTCTGAGAAAGACCCAAGCTTGGTCATTCCAGAAGTTGTTGACCCACCAGAAGTTGAAGGTCCTTCTGCTCCCAGGAATCTTGCTGCCATTCTTCAGGCACTTGAGAATGGAGAATCGAAAATTCCTGCTGCAGAATATGGAGATGCTTCTATGCAAGAAGCAGATGTAGAAGATCATGTTGCTGAATCAGTTCCTGTTGAGGAAATCCCTGCAAATGATCTGACTATGGAAGCCGCAGACCAGAATTCCATCCCTGTGGATAGAAGCTGTGAAGCTTCTTCTGATGAACCTTCCCGTCTTGCAAGGACTTTGGAAGTTCTTCAGAAGAACCAGGAAGAGCAAAGCTCAGTCAATGCTGAGTTTAGAGCTTTCATAGAGAAGCAGAATGAGCACAAAAATGGGGTTCAAGAGATGCTGGCCAAGATCTTGTCAAGGCTAGGGTCGTCTTAGATTGAGTCTTTGTTGTTTTTGCTTTTGCTGCATCTGTTTTGTGCATCTTGTCTTCCTTCTCTTCGTGTACTTCTGTACTTGTCTGTTTGAACTTCAATGAAAATCATCCTTTTTCTTCCGTGTGTTTCTTTTTGTTTTTATCTGAATCTTTTATGTTTTTGATGATATGACAAAAAGGGGGAGAAATATGTGATAAATGATTTGATTTAATCAGTTGCTTTACTAACAGAACTTGCAAAGTTCTATGTTTTTTAAGTAAATGATTTGATTTAATCAGTTGCTTTACTAACAGAACTTGCAAAGTTCTATGTTTTTTAAGTTGTGTTGTTGCAGGAATCAAAGATTCAAGATCAACATAAGAAGCAACAAAATGAATCAAGCTCTTGGATTCTTGAAGCAAGCTGAGTTCTAGGAAGCTTCAGAATCAGAGGCAAGAAGGAAGAATGATCAGAAATTCTGATAATAGAATATGATCCAAATCATTGTCTATTTTCTCTGATACATTGTCTATTGGATCTGATACATTCTATATGGCTTATATGGCTCTGATACATATTTTGTGTTCTGATACACATTTTATGTTCTAACTCATTCATGCTGACTTTTGTCGTTTAGTTTTGTTCTGTAACATTTCAGGATGTAGAGATGCTCTGATGATGCTCTGGTACATTCAACAATGTTCTGATACAATCTAGCATGAAGTGATGTAAGAAGAAATTCAAAGCTCTGAAGCTATCCGAGGGAAGCAGAAATCAGAAGCTGTGATTGTTCTAAAGATCCAGAAAACTCAAGTTCTGAAGCTATCCTAAATGGAAGCATGAATCAGAAGCTGTGAATGTTCTGAAGATCAAAGAAATTCAAGTTCTGAAGTTGTCCTAAATGGAAGCAGGAATCAGAAGCTGTGAATGTTCTGAAGATCAAAGAAATTCAAGTTCTGAAGCTGTCCTAAATGGAAGCAGGAATCAGAAGCTGTGAGTGTTCTAGGGATCTAAAGAAATTCAAGTTCTGAAGCTGTCCAATGGAAGCAGAAGTCAGAAGCTATGAATTATTAGAAGACAGAAGCTTATGTGATCGTCTCTACCGAAATAATCAGGGAAGTCTTTTATTATTAAAGTTCTTCGAGTATTTATTTCAGGGGGAGATTATTCATCTCAGGGGGAGATTGTTAATCTCAGGGGGAGACATATTCACATGCTTATGCTATAGCTGTGTAATTTGTCTTTAGCCGTCTGCTCTTTCTGATCGCAAATTCATATCATTTATATATGTTTTTGTCATCATCAAAAAGGGGGAGATTGTTAGAACAAGATTTGTTCTGATCAATATTCTTAGTTTTGATGATAACAAGGATATGAATTTTGTGTGAGATAATGTGGTACTCTAATACATTGCAATTTCCCTTTCAGGAAATATATAAAGAGTATGCACAAATCAGCGCTCAGAAGCTTTGTCTCAGAAGGTTCAGCATGCAACATCAGAACATGGTCTGGCAAGACATCAGAAGATGGTCAAGGCAGAATCAGAACATGGGTCTATGGAAGCATCAGAAGTACTTGTGATCAGAAGCAGAAGCACTGAAGTTCTGATGGTATCACGCTCAGAAGCACTTCAAGGTCAGAAGACAAGAAGATGCTTTGCACCAAGCTGTTTGACTCTGATGATATTCAAATATTTTATTCACAAACATCAGATCAGAAGAAAGTACAGGTGGCAGGCTACGCTGACTGACAAAAGAAACGTTGGAAGCTATTAAAGGCAACGTCAGTAGACACAGCGTGAACAAGGCTCGAGGTAGTTGACAAAAGCGTGAAACATTAAATGCAATGCTGTACGGAATACGCAAAGCATTAAATGCGCCCAACGGTCATCTTCTCAAACGCCTATAAATATGAAGTTCTGATGAGAAGCAAGGTTATGAATTCTGAACGAAATTATTCTGAAAGACTTGCTGAAATGCTGTTCAAATTCAAAGCTCAGAAACTTCATCTTCATCAAAGCTCACTACATTGCTGTTGTAATATATTAGTGAGATTAAGCTTAAACGTTAAGAGAAATATCACTGTTGTGATTATAGCTTTTAAGAAGCATTGTAAAACTCTTATTTGATTACATTAATTTGTAAGTAACTAGAGTGATCAAGTGTTGATCAGGATACTCTAGGAAGTCTTAGCTTGTGTCTAAGCAGTTGTAATTAGAGTGATCACGTGGTGGTCAGGATACTCTAAGAAAGTCTTAGCTTGTGTCTAAGCATTTGTTCCTGGAGTGATCAGGTTGTGATCAGGATACTCTAGAAGACTTAGTCGTGGGCTAAGTGGAAAACCATTGTAATCTGTTGCGATTAGTGGATTAAATCCTCAGGTGAGATAAATCACTCCGCGGGGGTGGACTGGAGTAGTTTAGTTAACAACGAACCAGGATAAAAATAACTGTGCAAATTTGGTGTAAGCATAACATTCCTCTTATTAATAAAAATGTTTGAGTTGATTTTATCTTGTTTCAAATATGATTTTATTAATATAAAGTGCAAGTTGTTTTATTGTAAGATTAAATTATTTTATATGGATTGAAATTGGATGCGGACTTATAGATGTCCTATGTGCAAATCGAACCAATGATAAAAAAAAATGGTATGGTAATGTAAAGTGTTTATAAACCTAGATTTTTTTTTAGTGATTAAGTGATTTATTGTCGTTTGATTTATTTTTATATGTTCTTAATATTTTTACTTTTTGACAAATTGTAAATTGAAATACGCCTATAATCTAAAAAGTAATTTCAACAAGTAATATTTGATAAGAATATTCTTGTTAATTATCATTTAGGCTAATGGATAATCCCATAAGACTGTGTTGTTCTTGTTAATGGAATGCTTAGTTTTATTTGTAATTCACTAATAGTCTTTAGAAATTAATTTAAGACTAAAGGTTTATTCACTAAGAAATTATGGATAAATATTTTAGGGAATCAGGTAATCATTATAAGTAATAATTAATTATAATAGGTCAATTTAGGATGAACTAAAGATCAAACTCTCATATCTGACATTTTATCATCTATTTATTTTCTACTGTATTAAGTTTATTCCTATTTTACTCTTTTGCAACAATCAACCAAAACCACACCAATACCCTTTTTTCGACTGAATTGAATTCAAATCCTATAATAATACGTAGTCTTTGAGATTGACATTTAGAACTTCTTGATATCACTATATTAAACGATTTATTATACTTGCTAAATTACTATTCAAAGATAATGGAAAGTGCAAAGTGATGGAAGAGTGGAGAAATTTTGGTTTTCAGGATTGTGGGATAAGGTTTGAGTGATGGAGATAGATGTGGAGTCCACCACTCAAAGAGAGGTAAAAATTGAAGTCTGTGGTCGTTAAATGCATTACAACCATAATGACCATTATTGCTAGGCCTTAATGCACATTGAAATGTTATTTTAGGGGAATAAACTGGGCACATTACATCAGTAAATTCATCAATTTTTACTCTTTATATGTTATACTAGATGCTAGTTAGCATTTTCTATTATATTTGTGTTTCCATCTTATTGTAATTAAAATTTGTTAGTTAAGTTTTGTATTTGAAGACCTATGATAAGGGTTATTGATTCTATTGGAGTGAGCATGAAGGAGACACCGGAAAATTTTCAAACGCGTCCAAAGTGGTGGAAGACTTATATGAGTTAGGCACAACGCCATTAAAGATATAAACTTTTCTTTTATAGCCTATTTGATTTCGGCTTGTATATCTTTTTGTTGTAATATTATTTACTTAGTTGCATTGTATTTTTTTTCTTGGATTGTATATTCCAACTTGAGATAGAATGTTAGAGTTAGTTGTTATTTTTAGTTATATATAGTTATTAGTTGGCTAATTTTGTTACAAGTTAGATAAGATTTGTTAGTTGGTCATGAATATTATATAAAGGGTGTCATATATTCATTATAATGTACATCTCATCATTGAATCAATTCTAAAGAATTCAATAATCTCTTAATTTATTTCTCTCTTTCTTAGACTCAACTATGCTTCTCAATATTAGCCTTTATTTTTACAAGGACCCAAATCACAACGAAAAACATTGAAAATAGTACACACCCATAACCTTCCAAGCCCCCAATTTTATTAATGCAACAATGCATAAAAATTAATTTTCTGTTACACTAGTTCCAATAGCTTGAAATAAAACTCCTGAAAGTCCTTAAAAGACCACGAAAATCTAACAAACCAACAAAATACTCCAACCAATATTTTTAAAAGACCATGATAATCATAATGAGTGATTATTTCTAATGCATCAATTTGGAGCCTAACCCTAGCCACTTGGTGTAACTATAGGTGTAGAAATTTGGTGTAAGCATAACATTCCTCTTATTAATAAAAATGTTTGAGTTGATTTTATCTTGTTTCAAATGTGATTTTATTAATATAAAGTGCAAGTTGTTTTATTGTAAGATTAAATTATTTTATATGGATTGAAATTGGATGCGGACTTATAGATGTCCTATGTGCAAATCGAAGCAATGATAAAAAAAAAATTGGTATGGTAATGTAAAGTGTTTATAAACCTAGATTTTTTTTAGTGATTAAGTGATTTATTGTCGTTTGATTTATTTTTATATGTTCTTAATATTTTTACTTTTTGACAAATTGTAAATTGAAATACGCCTATAATCTAAAAAGTAATTTCAACAAGTAATATTTGATAAGAATATTCTTGTTATCATTTAGGCTAATGGATAATCCCATAAGACTGTGTTGTTCTTGTTAATGGAATGCTTAGTTTTATTTGTAACTCACTAATAGTCGTTAGAAATTAATTTAAGACTAAAGGTTTATTCACTAAGAAATTATGGATAAATATTTTAGGGAACCAGGTAATCATTATAAGTAATAATTAATTATAATAGGTCAATTTAGGATGAACTAAAAATCAAACTCTCATATCTGACATTTTATCATCTATTTATTTTCTACTGTATTAAGTTTATTCCTATTTTACTCTTTTGCAACAATCAACCAAAACCCCACCAATACCCTTTTTTCGATTGAATTGAATTCAAATCCTATAATAATACGTAGTCTTTGAGATTGACATTTAGAACTTCTTGATATCACTATATTAAACGATTTATTATACTTGCTAAATTACTATTCAAAGATAATGGAAAATGCAAAGTGATGGAAGAGTGGAGAAATTTTGGTTTTCAGGATTGTGGGATAAGGTTTGAGTGATGGAGATAGATGTGGAGTCCACCACTCAAAGAGAGGTAAAAATTGAAGTTTGTGGTCGTTAAATGCATTACAACCATAATGACCATTATTGCTAGGCCTTAATGCACATTGAAATGTTATTTTAGGGGAATAAACTGGGCACATTACATCAGTAAATTCATCAATTTTTACTCTTTATATGTGTTAGCTGAAGATTTCGTTTTGTAGTATTTATCCTTCGAAGAAGTAGAAAATCGAAGGAAAGATGGTTACTGATGGCCATCCCTTAAAAATAAAAGAATGGCTACTGATGGTCATGCTTCGAGAGTAAAGATTTTTAAGTTCGCTATGAAGATAATGAATACTGAAAGCTAGTGAAAAGTATGTGTCTTCGGGGACTTAGACAAATTTATAAATATCTTCAAGTATTACTACTTAGCGTGTGTTTTTTTTCGTAGTGTTTGTTTAATACACTGCCACGCGTCGAAGACAGACTCAGGCGGGAAGATTTGAAATTCGAAGACGGTTTCGTAACTGTCCAAGTAACAGATGGCATCGGTAGAAGTTCTTATGAGAAACGTGGCAGCAGATTAGTATAGGACCGTTAAGGTCGAAACTAGTATAAATAGGAGTCTTAATGTTAGGATTCTGTGTGTTCATTTTGTACAAATCACTCACATATTTACTCAAGTATCAAGCGTTAAGAGAAAGAGTTCGCTGAGAAAATGTACGTATGACACCACCATTTTAATACATGTGTATTATCTTTTGTTTTTAAATATCTTCCAGAATTACTGCATTTCGTTTACTTCTTGCCATTTACATTTCTGTATCTTTACTTTAATGTAATTTACTTTCGAATTACTTTCATGTTATTTACTTTCAAAGTCTTTTACATTTCTGCAGTTTAAGATTCTTTACGTTTCAATAGTCCTTTTAATTTTCTATGTTATGTTACTTATCTTTTCGCTGAAGTCACATTTATATATAACAAAGTGATTGTCAAGACTATTTGTTCTTTAATCGAACAACGCTTATTGAAGAAGACAAATAATGAATATGGTTCGAATGAACGTTGATGACAATCTTCTTGACTATGTGTCCTAGGATCAATCTAGTCGATCCTACGAGTAACCAAATCATATTTATTATAGTTTGGAAGACTAGCGGTTGTTTACCGGAAATCACCGTAAACAAATTGGCACGCCCAGTGGGACAGTGTCAAGCAGATTGTTTTAATCAATTGCTTTATTTTTGTCTAGACAATATCAAGATCTTGTATGAACCTTAGGAACGGTAAATTAAAGAACAGTGCACAACCGATTCCCAAACGAAGGTACAACAGGAAAATGGTCGTTACGGCCAGTGCAGGGGGTGATCAAGATCCCCCACAAGGTTCAGGATCAGGAGCGGCAAATTCGACTTCTACCCAAGGAACACGAGATGCAACGGGTCCAAATGGATCGAGACCTGCAGATAATTCCCAGGCTTTGCCTGAAAATAATACAGGGCTTTCAGGGACTATTCCAGTTTCAGTGTCGACAACCGCACCCTCATCCACAAGCGCATAGGACGTATTGTTTGCCTCGACAAATGCTGCAAATAATTTGCCTGGTCAAGGCACGAATTCTGCTTTCGAATGGAGACCAAATAGTTCATATGGAATGCCATACCCATATGGAACAGGCGTACGAGGGGCAGGATCTATATATGCCCCAACTAACAATGCGACATTTTCACCGAATGTTAGTTCAGTGGGTCGAAGTGCACATAACACTGGTTTTTCTACCCAGGTGCCTCACTTTACCACAAATAACCAAGCAGCATTTCGACAAGA